>NW_026517041.1:600000-814164 GCF_026229845.1 Diaporthe amygdali
GCATAACAGTGAAAGCTGAGGAATTGTGGAAATCCACTTTGCAGAAGGTAATGTGGAACGGCCACGAGATTAAAAGCGGTAAGTCACCAACGTTACATGACGATCTTGCAAAATCACGTCTTTCCAAGTCTCGTCTTTCACTCTCACGATTCATCTCATACTGACCGGTCTACACCGTGCAAGTCCTCGAGAACGCAGTAGCCATGGCTCGCAATGGCCATCAAATTGGCCGTGACGAATCGCGGGGTTCTATTCCGGGGTCCTCAGACCGCCTGGTTCTCGCTGCTAAAGACCTCGAGGCCATTGTACAGTCAAAAATGGCCTTTGAGGAATATGTCGCAAGATCCTCACATTCCGAATCCGTCATCCTCGCCGATAAGCGCGCATACCTAGGCCACACCGTTGACCCGCAATGAATGGGTCAAAATAAATACTATCGCTCCAATAGATGTATAACCTGCCCATATATACTTGCAGAGAATGAATACAATCCCTGAAATTAAAGTAATTTGAAGAGTGAGAAGAATAAAAGAATCATAATATAACTTATTAAAATTAGAAGGATTTGTAATGAACTATAACAATTTAATCATATTTAATATGTAATTACTGGGTTAGAAATTATAGATGCTGATCCTGAAGTCCCTTTTTCATCAATTGATTGAGGTCCTGAAAAGGGTATAGAGGATTGACTTCCGGATACCAAGGGCCTCCTGCCGGATCTTATATTGACATCTCACACCCGTCTCTCATGATGCCAGAGTTGACTGAAGCCGCGGGCTCTAGTGTTAGAACCGTGCTGTCAAAGTCAACCCTAGCATGACCTGAGAACAGTGAAGAGAAATGGCATCCGAGCTTCCCTAGACGAACACACGCCGCTGATCCGTGTCGGCAGGAAAATGTCGCTGCACGGATGAGTCCGTGAGGTGTCATTCGGTGACGATAACATAGCCTTCTGCTCTTGCGTTCTGTCTTATTCGACTGATCAAATCGGCAAGTACTCTCATGATAAAATGGCTCTAGCGAGCTCAGTCACACCGAGTCGATAGGAGTCCTTGTCACTGTTGTGGGAGGATCTGTGTGACATCAGGTCTGTCCGACTGAGTTGTTTTACAAAAAGCTTGAAAACAGGCTGCCGCTCTGATGCTCTGAATACGTGTAAAGAAAGGAGGCCGACCCCAACGTTGGCACCTTAAGGTTAGCACAATGATACCATACAGAGGCGGGAATGATCATGCTTAATGTCACGTTGAGTTATGCGACAAGAACATATTATGTGTTATCTCCGATGGCTCCAAACCTATCCAATGCAATATAGGGGTCCAGTGGTGTCGCCCCTGCCATTAAACAGGTTGCATCATGCTCAGTCGAAGCCATTCATTGGGACCTTGTTATTGAAGGCTTTTTAGAAGAAATGGTACCTAGGTGCTCAGAAGTAAAGAGCCCCTTAGACGACGGCTGGGCTGCTGCCAGTACCACATGGCGATGCATGGATCCCCATACAAAAGAGTTCGAAACGAACTGCGTCGTACTTGGCGGACCAATAGTCGGTCGATGGCCAGTGATAGCCGTGTTTAAGGGAATACTTCGGGAGATCTATCGATGGTAAACAGACACCTCAGTCTTCTCCGGAGACTCAAAGCGGCAGTATAGCTCGGCGATGCGCTCTCGATGACAATTCGTCCTGGTGGTAAAGTTTGAAAGAAGAGGCTGTGACCGTTGGCCGCCGGCCGCAGGGGCAACCAGATGGTTGGTCTATTATGTTTCCCAATGTTTTACAAAGCGGCGAATGCACTGACCAGAAAGTTTGCACACATCGGACGACCAGCTCCGCCCACTCCCATCGAAAGATCTCCTCCGTCGACCGCTGCCAAGTGTCTTGGGTGAACGGCGCACCGGAATTGACGCGCAATAAGCGAGAGTCTATTTTATGAAGATACTGACTCTTTCGCAGGGTGTTTCATTTTGAGGAAGATGAAGGGCGGCCCACCCTTCAGTTGGTACTTAGTGGAACTTGGCGGCCGAGAGGGCAGAGGTCCGCGTGCAGAGCGGATCTCCGCAAATGGAACAGCCCAGAACCTTGAGTCAAAACCCTTGCCAGGCTGCCAAGGCGACAGCCGATTGAGGGTTTTGCTGATTTGCCCCTGAGCTCAGCCTGCAGAACCTGGAGGTGGCGTCTGGGGAATTGTAGGTGCATGAACTACCTGGACCATAGTACACTGCTATACCAGTACTCGGGACTCTCGGATGCAGTACGACGGTGGGATTGATGATTGATTGATTGCTCAGGCGGACAGGCGGCTGAAGTGATTGCCGTGGCACTTGCTACTCCTATACTACAATGCATTGCAGTGGTGGCGATGAGGCATCAAAAGACAAACGTTCTCGGAGATGGGGCAAACATTAAACCAATGAGGGCATCCGACACGAGATGCTGCCCGTGGGTGCAAACACAGTCCAAAAATACACATACAATACGTGAACTCTGTCCGAGCGAAGCATTGGGTGTTGAACTGTTTTCTCCAATCTTGGTCGAGCTTAACAGAAGGGTACAAAGAGGGTCAAACCTTGTGTGGCCACAACGGCCTTGTCCGACCATCCAGGGGCTCGGGCTGCTTTTTATTCCCGTCTGCCCTACAATCCCCCTCAACGCCCCCTACGATTCCGCTACGATCGGACAATAAGGTTTACACATGGCGTGGCACTGCCCAGCTTGGAACCCACATTTTGCGCCTATGCAGGTGCTGGTGCTGGTTTTGGGCCCCATTCTGCCCAGAGTTTCTTTTTAGGTTGCGCCTGCAGACATGCATCACCATGCACTCACTCCCATAGTTTTGAGAGCTGGACGGACGGACATGGCAAAGCACCGTGCCTGATTCCTGGGTAGCAGGTAGGCAGTACGTACATTCATCCTCCTTAATACCGATCAAAATCCTATTTCTGCGGCTCAGCACAAAAGCAGCCAGCCAGCAAACAAAACGGAATGCAAAAGGTGCGGGACGGGCAAGGATCGGTGGGCAAACGGACCCCTGAAGGAGGGAAGGATAGGGCAGGATCAGAGATCGTCAGTCCTTCCCACTCCCAAATGCTAGTCAGTCACTCAGTCAGTCACTCAGTCAGTCAAGGCAAGGCAAGAGCAGGGGCAGGGGCAGGGAGGGCAGTCACTTTACACAGTACCTGGGCAGTCACTCTCATCTCATTCAATCCAAATTCAACTCAAATCAGTCCGTTGACGGCCTCGTCACTTCTCATTTAATAGACCTCTGAGTCCGCACTTCCCCTTCCCTTGAGGTCCCTCTCACTTTCGCTTGACCCGTCACAGGCTCACCACCAACTGGTTCTTTCCCTCTTTTAAGTGTCCCTTTTGATAACTTGCATCTGACCAGTCGAGCGAGCATCTTTTGTGTTTTGCTATCCACTGCGTCGTCCATTCATTCTTTCGTCCTCGACACAACTTCACTTCACTGCCCATCATGGTTTGCCCCTCGACTCTTGCCTCCGGGCTGGGCGCAGTTGGTGCCGCTGCCGGCGCTGCCAACACTTCTGCTCCTCCTCGATATGCCCTCTACTTTGACCAGTAAGCTTGAAATCCCATAACAGAGACAAAACTAGGCAGGGCTATGTAACTGACAACGAACACAGGTATCACACCACAGTCCTGCCCAACAAGACGCTGACTGCCGGCATCACTCATGTCATCACCGCCTTTGCCAACTCGTCTCTCTTCACCACAGATCCCGTTGGCACCTACACCCCCTTCATGAACATCTCCGACGTCCGCCCTATGTTCGACAATGGAACCAAGGTCTGCCTGGCTATTGGAGGTTGGGGCGATACCGAGGGCTTCCGTAAGGGCCTTGCCACTGAGGAGTCTCGCTCCCTCTACGCCAGCAACATTGCATCCACCATGGATACTCACGGCTTCGACTGCATCGACATCGACTACGAGTACCCTGCTGGCAACGGCTACGACTACAAGCAGGTCCCCAACTCGGACCTCGTCTCCGAGATCGAGACCTTCCCTCAGCTGCTCAGCTCTATCAAGGAGGCCATTGGTGGCCGGGAGCTGTCCATTGCCGTGCCCGGCCTCGAGCGCGACATGATCGCCTACACTGCCGAGTCCGTTCCTCTGATCAACGAGGCTGTTGACGTCGTCAACGTCATGAGCTACGACCTGCTCAACCGCCGCGACAACTTCACAAAGCACCACACTGACATCCAGGGCTCCCTCAACGCTGTCCAGGCCTACCTCGACCGCGGTTTCCCTCCCTCCAAGCTGAACCTCGGAATTGCCTTCTACGCCAAGTACTTCACTCTCGCCGCCAACACCACCTGCACCCAGCCCATCGGCTGCCCTCTTGCCCTGGCTGAGGACGCCCAAGGCCAGGACACCGGCACTTCTGGCGCCGCCACCTTCGAGGCCACCTCCTTCCCCGTCGAGGTCGACCCCAGCACCCTGACCACCTCCACCGACGGATCTTGCGGCACCGGCACCCTGTTCCAGTGCACTGGTACCGCTACTGGTGGTGCCTGCTGCTCCCAGTACGGGTTCTGCGGTGACACCACCGCCCACTGCTCCACCGGCTGCCAGAGCTCGTACGGAACCTGCACCGATGGCGACAAGAAGACCACCGCCCAGTCCTTCGCTGAGGCCGTCGCCAACGGCACCACTGACACCGAGAACGGCGGCCAGTGGTACGTCGACTCCGAGGCTGGTCTCTTCTGGACCTTTGACACCCCCGAGCTGGTCACCCAGAAGTTCACCGACATCATCGCCGCCAAGGGCCTGGGTGGTATCATGGCTTGGTCTCTTGCTGAGGACAGCAACGACTGGTCCCTCCTCAAGGCCATGCAGGATGGCGTCAAGAGCCTGACTGCCAGCGCCAGCACTGAGCAGACCAAGAAGATCCGCCGCAGACGCTACTAGGGGAATTTGTTTTCTAGAGAACAGGCGTGGCATTTGCATTGGTCAATCGGATAAGGGCGTGGGATCATTCTAAAAAGTCTCACATAATGAGCCTTGCTAAATATACCATTTAATTCACAAGTGTCTGCTCTCGCTTTTCATATGCAACCCATGTTCATATTGAAACTCCACGTTAATACCGTACACCTGGGTGCAGTATCTTGCCTAATGTAATGGTTTGCCTAATACGGTCGTTTCTTTAAATCTCTATACTTACGGTATTAAACACATATAGAAGGGATAATTAAACTTGTATTTGTCTTTGCTGACTTCAGGAAAGGTTGTGATAATGTATCCAGGAATCACTATGGACTTATGTGGCCTTCGTAACCATTCGGCTGGGTACGATGTCAAACGAGAAACTCCCGTATCTCGGCCACAACAACATCAGGCGCCTGCTCAGGTATGTAATGGCCCGAATCGACGACATGCCCATCAACGCTCACTCCCTTGTCCGTGACCTTGCGCCACTCGGCAAGAGCATCAAACGACTTCTCGATAACACCAGCATTGCCCCAGAGCACCCTGAGAGGACACTTGATATGCCTCCCCTCAGCCAGGTCCCGCCTCTGCTCCTCCATGTCCAGCGTCGCGCTGGCCCGATAATCCTGACACATCCCATGCACGGTGTCGGGGTCACCCAAGCCCCTGACATACTCCTCGAAGCACTCAGCAGCAAAGATCCCCGTCCCGTCCCGCTGCCGCCCGCCCATGAACATCTCGGCCAGCCGCCGCGGCTCCGCCAGCATGAGCGTCTCGGGCAGCGGGCTCTTCTGGATCAGGAAGAACCAGTGGAAGTACGCCTTTGCGAACTCGAAGTCCGTCCCCTCGTACATGGCCAGCGTCGGGCAGATGTCGAGGAATATCGCCCGCGTCACACGATCCGCGTGGTCCACGTACAGCTTGTGCGCGACGCGGGCGCCGCGGTCGTGCGCGCACACGAAGAACGTGGGGAATTCCAGCTCCGTCATGACCGCGGCGCAGTCCCGCGCCATCGCCGACTTGGCGTAGGCGGCGACGTCGCCCGCCGGCTTGGACGAGGAGCCGTAGCCGCGCAGGTCCAGTAGGACGACATTGTATGTGTCTGTTAGCTGGGGCGCCACGCGGTGCCAGATGTGGTGGGTCTGCGGGAAGCCGTCTAATATGTGTTAATCACCTGCTACGGATCCCAAAGTGATACATTCTAGAACATTCCAAAGCACAAAGATCAGGGAGCTGTTGCAGGAGAAGAATAGTACTTACGGAGGAGGAGCAGGGCTGGGAGGTTGCTCTTGGCGGGGCTCCGGATCCCTGAGATGGTCACCTCGGGCGCGGTGGAGGTTTTGATGTGGAATGGTTCGAAGCCTTCAAACATTTTTGCTTTTGCTCTCTTTTACAAGGAGGCGTGGCACAGGGTATTGTCGTTCGGAGTGGGTCGAATCAAGCCTGGTCTTATGGACCCCTTTGGATTGAACGACCTATTAAGCAGCACTCAGGATGAGGTGTGAGTGTGTAGGCTAGTTCGGGTTGGGATCGCCGGTGAATCCTTTGTCCTATGTTATGAGAGGCCGATAACCGGTCGATCTCACTGCCCACTACCTTGGCGTCGAGGGCGGCGTCTAGTTGCCGACCTGGTCTGTTGACGCGGTTAAGGAAATAGCCGAATTCGACTGCGCTGGACCCACTCTTCTCGTTCGGAACTGATCCCGAAGAGCTTTTCATATTGTAGTTTGATGTAGACAAATGCTTCGCTCTATTCCATTTAGGCGTAGAGCAGGTATTTAATCGGGAAAGAGGTGGGCATGCGAGCTTCTTTACTATTTGTCTCGTCTCTGTGCCTTGTCTAGATTTTCAATAGGTGCATGATGGTGGGCGCAGTTCATCTTCCAAATTTTATTTTAATGCAATCGCGGCAGACTCATATGCTGCCCAGCCAGTAAAGATACGAAGCAATCAGTACAAGAGACAAAGAACCTTAGGATGCTTTCTTGTTGAATGTGCTACAAGTTACGGGAATAAGACTGCGGTAAAAGTCAAGTCCGGTCCTCGGCTCTCCGCTGTCACTGGAAAAAGGATTCCGAGATCACCACGACAGACCCTGGTCGTTGTTATATGCTGCCCAGGTGCAACCTCTCCGATTACGTATACTCATATACTTAATGGCCATTCTCACCACGCATTGAGGTATTCACGAAATATTCCCGCGACTGTCTTCATCTCTCCGAACTTCATCAAAATGTCCCCTGCGAACAGCACTAAACCCCTCCGCATCGCCGTGATCCCCGGCGATGGCATCGGCACAGAAGTCATGCCGTACGGCATCCGCAGCGTCCAAGCCGCCGCGTCTCTTTTCAACATCCCCATCGAGTTCACATCCTTCGACTTCGCCAGCTGTGCCTACTACGCCAAACATGGCGACATGCTGCCCCCAGACTGGAAGGAGACCCTCGAAGCCTATGACGCAATCTACTTCGGCGCCGTGGGGCTGCCCGACCAGGTGCCGGACGACGTTTCACTGTGGGGAAGCCTGCTGAAGTTCCGCCGCGAGTTCGACCAGTACATCAACCTTCGGCCGTGCCGGCTCATGCCGGGCGTGAAGTGCCCCCTGGCCGGGCGCAAGACGGGCGACATCGATTTCTGGATCGTCAGGGAGAACACCGAGGGCGAGTACAGCAGCATCGGCGGGAAGATGTTCGAGGGCACCGATCGGGAGACTGTCATCCAGGAGACGGTCATGACCCGCGTCGGCGTCGACCGCGTGCTCAAGTATGCGTTCGACCTCGCACAGAGCCGGCCGCGGAGGAAGCTCACCAGTGCCACCAAGAGCAATGGGATATCAATTACCATGCCGTACTGGGACAGCAGGGTGAAGGAGATGGCTACGAAGTATCCTGAGGTGGATGTCGACAAGTATCATATCGACATCCTGACTGCTCACTTTGTGCAGCGGCCCCAGATCTTCGATGTCGTGGTCGGCAGCAATTTGTTCGGGGATATTCTATCGGACCTTGGCCCGGCATGTACTGGGACTATTGGCATCGCACCCTCGGGCAATATCAACCCGGACAAGAAATTCCCCAGCTTGTTTGAGCCTGTCCACGGAAGTGCGCCGGACATTGCTGGTAAGGGAGTTGCGAACCCGGTCGGTATGATCTGGGCGGGCTCTATGATGCTGCAGCACTTGGGTCATCAAAATGCCGCGGACGTGATACTCAGGGCTATCGAAGCTGTACTTGCACGGTCGGAAGCGGATGTCATGACGGCTGATATGGGAGGCAAGGGAACAACGAAGAGTCTTGGCGAGGCCGTGGAACAGGAGATCCTGGCCAACAAAACTCAGTGAGAGGCGCGATTAGTGGAAATATATTGAATTGTAAGCCAAACTAAGCAGCACATAATGTCAAAGCGATGATACAAAATGAAAGTGAGCCTGTATCCAAGCACCCCGGAATCGTCCAAGCCCCACGTTCTATACGCTTAGACATCAAATTTCTGACCAACGAGTTCTTCGCTGTAAGCCCACAGCTTCCTAGCATTTTCCAGATCCGTTGCATACCCCAAGGCCTCTCCCACGCCGCAGTCCAGAACATAGGCCCCTGTCTCGGACTCCATGCCCGGGTCCAGCGCAGCAAACAGCGTCGAGGCACTGCCCTGAGAGTCACTCTTAGGATGCCCGAATGAGCTCCAACCGAGTCCCGGGTTGTTCTTCTCAACAGCCGCCATCAATATCGGGATCTGAGACTCGAAGTCCATGTGATCACCCAAGCCGGTGGAGAGGATCAGGCCAGGGTGCACGGCAAAGGACTGGATGTTGTGGGGCTTGAGGCGGCGGGCGAGCTCAACGGTGAAGAGCACGTTTGCGGTTTTGGACTGGCCGTAGGCGGACCAAGGGTCGTCTGGAGGCATGGGTTAGTTTAAAATCCAGTATATACGGCTCTCAATAATATTGTAGTTCAGAGTGAATGGTTCACTTACACTCCTTGCCGTTGCTGAATTTGGGATCACTGAAGCGGAAGGGTCCGATGCGGTGGCCAAGCGAGGTCAGGTTGATGATTCGCGCACCGGCGCCGGCGGCGCGGATCTTGGGCATGATGAGGTTGGTGAGAAGGAAATGCCCCAGGTGGTTCGCGCTGAACTGCATTTCGTTACCGGCTTTGTCGACTGTGTATTCGGGGATGGCCATCACCCCGGCATTGTTGACCACGACATCGATTTTCTTGATCTCTGCGTCAGAAAGGATCGTCTCGGCCGCCTTGCGGACAGCATCCTGGTCGGATAGCTCGCATGGTACAAATTTTACGGAGACACTGCTGTCGGTAGACTTTATCTCCTCAATGACTGGGTCAACCTTGGGCTTGGATCGGGAGACGAGGATGATCTGGGCTGGGGAGTATTTGGCCAATGTTGTTGCAGATTTCGCGCCGATACCGTTGGCGCTGGTGCCTGTGATGAGGAATGTCTTTCCCTTGATTTGAGCGGTAAACGCATCGCAGATCTCCTCTGCTGTTGTCTGAGAGCTGAACTGGGTCATGTTGAGAGCTGAGAAGATATATTGCTAAACAGGTGAAGGTGCTGGGTTATTTTCTTTGATTGTTAATTGAGCAATGATGTAATTGTTTTTGGGGTGATGAGTTATGCATTCTTGGGACAGATGAAGGAGAACACAGCTTGGTATTTATATAGATGGAAGTATTTTATGATTTCACACTCTCTATTGCCGATGGCATCAGCATCACTTGATGTATGAATTGCTCGTGGCTGTGATGACGCTCGCAGCCAGGTCCCTAACCCCGGTTTGACCGATGGGCCAAAGTGCGCCACCGTCATCTCCCATGCTGGCGTCAGCAACGGCTCTAGGCCGTCTCGGCGTTAAGGACAACACAACGCCGCTCAAATTCTTCACAGAGAATAAGAATCAAATTTAGTTACATTGAGTTAACGGGAAATGCTTTTCTTGGCAAATCACATGAAAGAAAAACCCAGCACTTGTCTTCCATCAAAAAGCATCATATGGGCCACACCAAGTGAAGAGACTGCCTAAACGGAGGCAAATCGAGTGTGATTGCCAAGCCTGTACCATTATCGCGTCGGACCAATCTGTTCTCTGGCTCTTATTGCATTTCTCGCAGTGATACTAGCAAGCGTTGTCACCACGGGTATTATCTATTCCAGCTGAGTCGGATCGGTTGTCGAATGCGCGGTAGCCGTGGGAGGCGGGCTTGATGGAGTAAGGATGAGAATCCTGCTTCGGCGACTCCTCCGTGTCTCTCCCCAATATTCTGAGCGCCAGCTTCGGCAGTGCAGGCGCACAAGCCGCCATAATGACGAGGTCGGCCTCAATGCTAGAGTAGAAAGTCAGCTGGTCATGCGCCAATCCAGGTGAGCGGTGTGCTTGGGGCAGAGCAAACTAATTCGTGAGAAGCAACCAGAACAAGTCCCATGTCGCATCCGTGGTGTGCATCTTGGGGATCTGAGTGGTCTTGACGATTGCGGCAATCGTCGCGCTGGGCAGAATCAACGTCAGCAGCTTCGAAGGCGGGCCAGGAGCCGGCCTGGCAGGGGGATGAGATTGGCTTACAAGAAGCCGAGGCCCATGAGCAGCATGATAGAAATCTTCTTGGACTTCTTCATCTGCAAGTTCCAGAAAATGGTGACGGGAAAAGCAGCCAAGACGAAATCAGTGAAAGCCGACCACGCTCCAGAAATGAAGAAGATTAGCTTCGGGTATCCATGTCTTAGAAAACAAAGGAGCAGGAGCACTCACATGCGGCCACGTATGCGGAGCCATCGATGACATAACTGGGGAAACAGTCAGCTGGCGAGAATGGGTGCCAGAGGTGATCTGCTGGATTGCACTGGGCGAAGAAAAGGATGATGGCGAGCGCAAAAGTGATAAATAGTATTCCGATGACCGAGTATAGAAACCAGACACCACGCTTCGCAGTTCCCATCAGCCTAATAATGAGGATGACGACGGCCAGCTTCGGCAAGAAAATCGCGGCTATGCCAATCGGCCGCAGTATGGATTCATAGTATAACGTGTTCACGATGTCATCGTCGGACAAGTAGTAGACATGTCGCCCGATGCCGTAAGATACCGAAACAGTATTCAGGGCGGTGTTGATGATCTTGAATACCGCGGCAAAGACGAGGATGGCATCATCCCAGCCCGGAGAGCGTGTGATAAAGAGTCGACTGTATATGCGCAGAACGACACAATGGATAGAAATAGCAGCGCCGACCCAGCCTACAATATTGATAATGCAGCCCCTGCTCTCATCAGGGGGGAGCGACTGGACCAATACAGACGACATGGTAGAGGAAAGGGGGATTTCGCAGGAGTTTAGGTAGACATGACTCAATACTCAGTGCGTGCAGAGCGTATAAATGTTAATCTGTCGTAAATCATTAGTGGGAATTGCTCTTAAATACAGGGGACCTTTAAATGTACAAGACAAATAGTGTGCAGGGCTTCCGGGGCTGCTCGGCTCTCCATGCTGATTTGCAGTCACACAGAAAATAACTCTAAGTGTCACCGATGTGGTGACGGAGCCTCGCAGAAAATTCGCCCGATGGACTGGACTGTCGAATTCCATGCGAGGACAGGTACCTTGTGGCCAACGCTCCGCCCATTATGCACATTCAGTACATTTGAACGGGACCTTAGCATTAGCTGAAGACGTCTATAATTGGAAGATGACGACATGCATTCCTTTTCAACTACAAAAGCTGAAATGCATATGTATGAGAACCGTAAAATGTACAGCGAAGGATTCGGCCCCAGCATGGAGAAGAAAACATGAGGATTTCAGCCTTACTTCGACAGACCGGCTGTATTATACGCGTGTCCGGAAGGTAATATACATGCGGCCTCGCACGTCTTTTCTCAGCTCGATATATGCAATGCAACCATCACCTCAGTTCCTTCATGCGGAGAGAGAGGAGAAAGGCTGATCATTGCCCGCTTTTATGGCCCCCAAGGCTTCATGCACGCACGTTTTGCGCTTCTCACCGTGTTTCGAGCCGATGAGAAATGCTTGCAGCAGCGGGCGGTTACAGAGCTCCCGCACATAATATCCCTAGTGGGATTTACAGGGGGTCCTCAAAGCCCTTCGGAACGCCGAAACGTCTGTACCCAAACACGTATATTTCAGTCATGCCCCTTTACAAACTTGTTAACTCACTACGTGAATAATAATGATGTGACCTATGTTTCTCCTGGACTTGCTAATGTATTTCGCTAAGAAATATTTTCAAGATGTGTGGTTTGAGTGGGGAGCACGTTGAACTCGAAATGACATGTGGTGTTGTCCACCTTCATAACGTCTCGCCGCACAACCAGCATTCTGGTTACACTGCATGACACACGGGCAAGAAGAACCTTGATCCGCTCTGCTCAGCCATGTGCAACCCAGATTCACCATGGCTTATATGATACTCCGGCAACCAATTAATCACGTACAGCTGACCTCTTACTGGGCTCCAATATCATTGCCAGAGTATCAGCTCGTTCACGTGTTGCGAGCCACCTCAGCAACCTGAGTGTTCACGCTCCCAATACAATTCGGCCTGTTCAACCATCTTTTCAAATACACCTTACCTTTCATTTTTCAAGCTCCTGACCGGTCAAGCAATCATGACTACCGCTTCCTCGCAAGCCAACTTCGAAGCCAGCCTCGCCGGCCGGCCCCGGCGTCTTCTTCACGTCCCAGCAATGACTTCATTCTGCTGGTGCCCGTGGAATGTCTACAGCTAATGCAAAGCCCCTCTCTACAACGCGATAAATTACACGTATGGTCGATAGATGCTACGCACTCATGAGGACCAGCCCCACGTCCATGCTGTGGATATCAAAGGCGTGGACTGGGATATTCCACGGATTAACCCCGAGCACTTCAGCCGAGAAGAGTCTTTGGCCGTGATCATGAGATCTACAGAACCAGCTGAAGACCAAGCGCTGAAATCATCTATTCCCGCTCTGGGCGCTGTGGGTCCTTCAGGTGTGGAGTTGCTAGTACGATATGCCTACCTTTAACACTCTGGGCTAAGCAGGTGGTATATTAGTTTGTGCTTTGGGGCCAAGCTCGCGGGGGCTGCCTAAATCCGGCTAGCTAGCAGGCAGGTGGAGCAAAGGCTTAGTTTGATGGTTTCATCGATGCGGGTTCGTCCCGCGGAGACCCCTGAAGCTTGGAACATGGACAAGGCCCGAAGACCCGAGCTCGAGGGGTTTTCTCAACGTAGCTCTCGCCCTTCCCACGTCCCTGCTTTCCCATGGAGATCGCTCTCTACCAGCACTGCTATCAACCTTGTATGCTTACCTAAGACAGGAACTACATGACCACCATCGTGAAGTCGATTGTTTTGAACGCACCGAGCCTGACTTACCAAAATCTCACGAATGCAAAGCGGTACATATAAGACTGGCTATAATTTCGGATTCATAGTTAGTCAAGCTTTCTCTTTCTTGAGCAGATCCGGGTCTGTACAGCGCTTCGACGAATTGAGTTTCACTATTCCTGACCAAGTCTTTGGAGTCTCGATAAGTTTTCTTTCCCTTTGCTTCAACATGTTTCAATCGACCATGTCCTGACTGTGCGCACCTAGAGTCGAAGAATTTAATACGCTGTCTCTGAACTATATTAGAGGTAGTCTTGGGTGCGTGTCTTTGTGGAGTCCCATTTGTTGTCGACGCCGGAAATCGCAGCACCTAGTGAGTGTCATAGCTCGGAATCTTGGCGATGGCTAGGATATTCAAGCATCATGAACAGTGGTCAACATGGTCTACTATAGTTCATTTCTCAATGTCGACCTGCCCCTTGTGCTTCGTTGCCAGGCTCCAATGTCGCGCCAACTCTACTCCAAGTATCGGGGTGTTCCCATATTTCCGTCTTTCGCGTGCAGACAATACTTGCAGGACGCCCACACAAGGAGACAATGAAGTCGAAATGATTTGAGAGACAGGGGGTCTAGGGCAAACACTATCCCACAAAGGGTGATGACAGGGAACCGTTAGTGCTGTGAGGCGCCTTCCGCCAGCTTTGTAATGCAGGGCTCAGGGAAGCTTCAGGGAAGCTGTTGCTGGATTTGTGTCATCGCTTCATGTGCACTGAATCTGCAGCGGGCTTGCAGCGGAGATTTGGTGGACATGCAGCAGTGGGCCAGCGTGACGAGTAGCAAAAGGAGTCGATACAAACTCTCGGACTCTCGGACTCTTGACACCTTTACTTCTTCCGATCAATGCGTATCTTAGTCTGAGAAACGCACCCAGAAAGATATAAATGTACAAAGCCTCATCATCCTCACTTTTCGCCAGACCACATTGAAATAGGATCTCAAAGCCTTTCTTCCAGTAAAACCTTTCGCCACGATCATCTCCATCACCATTATCGGCCAAGTCAAGGCTACAACGCGCACCTGCTGCGCTTCGCCACCATGTCGTCCTCTTCAGGCTTCCAGGTAGGGGCAGGAATGGTTACGATTCCCACACCCTCCAAGCAGCCGTTACTATATGTCACCACGGTCCTCATGCTCGTCCTGGTGCTTCATCTTATGGGAAAGGAGAAGGGGTATGGCCTGCCTGTTATCAACCCTAAGAAACCTTTTGAGTTATCCAATCGAAGGAGCCTTCTCGAATGGGGTTTTCACTGCAAAGATCTGCTCGCAAAGGGAAGGGCTATGTTTCCCGGCAAACCGTACGCAATGATCGTCCCTGAGGGAGAAGTGATGGTTTGGCCCACCTCGGCCATCGATGAAGTCAAGAGTGAACATGGTCTGGATTTTGTGGGGATTTCTCCCGAGGTGAGCCATTGGAGATAAGTCTTGGCCCAGGTGAGACACTGACCGTGTGACGTATAGGACAGCCATGGGTACATCCCAGGATTTGAGCCATTCGCTCAACCTACCTTGCCGACTGTCGTGATCAACAAGTTCCTGAACAAGGCCATTGGTATGCATGAAGATACCCTACCATGACATACAAAATATACTAAGTGATACGTAGCCAAACTTACCCTCACCATATCGCACGAGGCAACGCGGGCCCTCAACGAGACTCTACCACCTTGTTCTGGTAAGTTCGCCGCGGGGTCCATGTTAAGTCTGGTCGGAAAAGGCCCCGAAATTGACAGTCGGGCGCAGATTGGGTCGAAATCTCTCCCGCAGATTACATTCTTACGGTCATTGCTCGTGTTTCTACCATGGTCTTTATGGGCGAGGAAATGGCCCATAACAAAGCCTGGATCGAAGCATCATCTCGATACGCTCCCTTGGCATTTGCCACTTCCGACCACCTAGGAACATACCCATTTTGGCTTCGTCGTTATATTCATTGGTTCCTCCCGGGTTGTCAGAAAGTTCGCGCCCAGCTTGCTGAATGTCGCCGACATCTTCAACCAATCATTGATAAGCGCCGCGCCTTGAAGGCCGTGGCCGCTGCCAAGGGCCAGCCCGAGCCCGACTTGGATGATTCCATCGAGTGGTTTCGGAAGGTCTTGAAGCGCGACGACTTCGACGTGTGCGCTCTTCAGATCAGCCTTTCCATGGCCGCGATTCACACAACTTCCGACTTGATGCAGTGCACAATGATCGAGATTGCTCGACATCCGAAGCTGTTCGAAGAACTTCGCGAGGAAATACTCAATACACTGCGCACTCACGGCCTAAAGAAAACAGCACTCTACGAGATGAAGTTGATGGATAGTGTGATCAAGGAGACCCAGAGACTGAAGCCACTCTTGCTCTGTGAATACTATGCCCTGCGAAACGCTGTGGAGTGAAGTTGCTGACCCGTCTTCTTCCAGCCACCATGCGCCGGGTCGCCACCAAGGATGTGAAACTCCCCAGCGGCTTCGTCATCCGCAAAGGCCAGAAGCTTATTGTTGACAACACCCACATGTGGGATGCCGCCTACCATGAGAATCCAGACCAATTCGACCCCTACCGATTCCTACGGTTGCGCCAGGAACCGGGCAAGGAGAACCTGGCACAGTTAGCAGCCGCCAGCGTGGAACACATGGGCTTCGGGTATGGTCTACACGCCTGTCCCGGGCGCTTCTTCGCCGCCAACGAGATCAAGATCGTTCTCTGTCATGTACTTCTGAAGTATGACTGGAAACTTGCAGAGGGCTGTGACCCGAAGCCTTTCACCTTTGGATACGCGGTGATTGGCGACCCTACCACGAAGTTTCTGATCAAGCAGCGACAGCCGGAGCTCGATTTGGATACCCTGGAGGCCTAGAGGCAGTCTCATCTACCATACAAAATACCCGCCCTTTTATCAGAGATCAGAACGGCAGGCTTAGAGCAAAGCCAGCACAGCATGATTTTTCAATTATTGTTATCATGTATAGACTCCGTCCAACGCTCACTAAGTGCGTGTGCTCGACACGTACTGGTAAAAGTGGCAACCGAACGAATGGTTCGCACTCGACTTTCACGAATCTATGCAGCGAGCCATCTTTGACATCTCCGTCATCACATTTCTAAGCACGAGGATCAACGAGTATTGGCCCATTACGTGGGAAGACTGGAAGCTGTTCAACGACGCAAATACATTGGAGTCAGATGAACTGCGAAGCCTCGATTTAAAATTCCAAATGTTTAAGAGGCACTGTCTAGACATCAGCCGGCTGGCCTGCCAATTTGGACGAGGTCAGCTGTCCGTCAAATACATCAAGGAGGTAGAGTTAGAATAACAACTTCAAATTGAATTCTTCTCCAATTGTATCCGGTGAGAGCGACAGTAATGCAAAGAATTCATGACCCTAGTCTGCAAAGCAATAACCGGGGCTAAGCGGTCAGACGATACATGAGAGTACCGAAACCAAGGTAATCATATCCACCACTGTTGCTCCCGTAGTTGCCACCGCCTCCCTCAACCCCACCGGTTGCATTGTTGGCGTAGTTGACATATTCTTTCGTCCAGGATGCGTCGAGGCCTCGAATGTCATTGTAATGTCCGTACAAGAGTTCGAACCCGGCTCGCACATTGCCACGAGACGCTGAGGAGATCTCAGTCATGTTACCCTGATCAGGATTGTCGTACTCTGTGAAGGGCACAGTTTCATTCACATTATATTTCGCGATATACTCCGATCTGACAACATATGCATCGTTAATTGCAGACACCACGAAAGGGAAGGCTGCTCTTGAGATGGAACGCAGAGAGTACTCACGCCGCCAGACCACTGTTCGACATGATCTCGAAGAGATCCTTTCCTTGGTTGTATCCTTGCTGAAGGACCACTCCCAAAAGAGCAATATCAAGTGTCGCGTGTCCCTGGTCTCGTCCAGCCTCTTGACTTTGGGCCAGAACTTTTCCCGATCCATCTTCGGTGTGATTGGCGATTATGAAATTCGGCATGGCGCCCATGCCATCGCCGCTGATAAAGTAGTTCATGGCGTAGTCATACATCGTCTGGTTGTCCGTGAAAACTCCAATGGCTTGAATGGCAGCAATGCTGCAGAGATCCCAATTTGCCCACTGCATTCAATTTTAGCATTACCGCTTCGAAACTTGACGTTTGTCATGATGACTCACATAATGGTATTGTGATTGACCGTTGTGTGTCGTTAAAAATCTGTAACTATCTTTGTAGAATACAGTTTCGAGGAGATCGCCGAGACGCGTGCGATTCGTCTCCGGCCATTCGCTGTAATCCCGCATGATCTCTCCGGCATTTGCCAACTGATATCCATAGAGACCTGCTGCAAGGAAGCCATCGCTACTCCCTCCAATGGCCTTCATAGTTGACGACCAAGCATCTAAAATTCGGGTCGATGCGACCGCAAATTCGGAAGACCCATTGATCTTCCAGCGAAGAGCTAGCTGATAAGCAGCGTGGGCATCGTTGTACAACACCGGATAGTTCTGTGCGTGTACCCCGTCGGAGCCGCGGTAGACTGTCTCCACGGCGCGAGGCTCATACGTAGGAGAGGCGTGTGAATTTGACGTCAGAAGGTTCCAAGCCGTGAGCCACGGCTCTTTGCCTTCATTGACATACTCCTTGACTCTAGTAAAGTCATCCTCGGTATGAAGAAGGCCTGGATGAACAAAAGCTGTCGCGCCAGCCACAAAAATAGAAAGGACGGCAATCCGTACCATTGTGTTGTTTCAGGCAATGTAAGAAAGGTAACAAGGTTATGCCGAATTTACTAAACGAACAAGATTGTGAGGGATATGGATTTGTCGCCGGTAGAGAATATCTCAGCAGTACATGTCTTTAATGTTGTAAAATCAAGGGTGCAGGTCGTGTTTGGTCTATGGAGGCTTCGCAAATGAAAGGGGGAGGCTCTCAATTTGCTTCGGGAGCATTCATCACTCATGACGTCCGCTAGGACAAAAGCCCGGCCCACTGTCCGCTCCGTCGAATGGATGTTGGCACCACTAATCCACTCAGCTATCGCAGTTTTTCGAACCTGTCAAGTTTGGTCTTCTGCAGCTTCATTTGAAGCGAAGATCATTGCCGTCTGAAGGCTTGGCGTGGCATGACTTTTCCCTCACCGATGTCCCCGCTAAAGTAGACGAGGTGTTCAGACAACAGAAGACGTGCCCCCAACAGAGATACAAGATCATATGCACATTCATGTTGATTCATATGCACATTCATGTTGATTCATATGCACATTCATGTTGATTCATATGCACATATTTATTCATTATCCCTTCAAAGACTCCAATATGCCAGAAACTCCTGAAACAGAGTAGCAACAATTAACTGTGAATCGCTTCTTAATAAAATTGTTGTTATTAATATTCTTCAAGCTCCAAGTGTCATTTTAGGTCAAACGTTTCCGGCATATCACGGCACGCAAAGGAACACATGGAAATGGATACGCCAATGGTCCTTGAATTACGATTCTCGTCAATATGTTCAATGCATTCTCTGGCTTTGCTGCCTAGTGATAATTACCAGTTGCGGCTTTTTTCATAAAGGATTCGGTGCATCCGAGGGCTTGTTTCGGACAGCGGCAGGTCAAAGAGACAAAAAGGCTGCCTGGGTAGAATTGTCAGGTTTCGTGGGTTGTATGAGACCAAGAAGTCTTGAGGCTAGTGTTTGTCGATCCCATGAAACTAACCCAAGGCCCATTAAACTAATCTAGGGGGGAACGGGCCGTCCCTGTTCTTTCTCCCTTCTCCCTAATATTCTCCGTACCCCGGATTCTCCCCGCATGTTTATTCACACCACTACAATCTCACATGGCTAGATGACAACAAGCGCGGTGCCCGGGCCAAGTAGCGGAGGTTGCCCCGAGGACTACTGCGGATACTAAATACCAGACGAACCCAATGCTGTCGCTTGTGCTGCGTGTCTTTACTCTCCACTAGAGGGAATAATTCACAGTCGCGCTTCCATGGCTTTGCTAGCATTCCGAGCGATGACAGCTGTCATTCTGGATAGTTGCTGATGATATCTCCGTGCATCGCACTCGAGTCAGCGGAGCAAAACTTCATCTAACCTTACATTCTGGGACTATTGGGGTCACGCATGTTTAACCCCGAATTTATTCCCAATTTCGGGGTTTGACAATTTAGAAGCTATGTTTCGTGGAATCCATGTCCTACATAATGATTGGCTTGCAGGAGACCCCGGAAATAAGGCGTAAAAACTGCATGATGAGCCTCCTCATAATATTCCCTCTAGAGAATGAGATCTTACGACCAAATGTGGATGTGAGATAAAATCAACTAGTTCAATGACACACTTCCTCGCAGGTGGGGACAGCCGATAATGATGCTGTCCGTGTCGTACGGTGAAGACTTCAACATAAATACGACCACTTGTCGGGAACCGGCCCCATTCCTACAATGGGTCATCTCCTCGTCGCCGCACATGCTTTGGCTGAGGAATTCGTGTCTGGGCTACTGCCGTCTGAATGATCTCATCAGTATCGGTCAAATCTTGTTGTACAAATCGGCCATGAAGTTACCTCGACATTGAGTCTTTGGCCGCCCGGGGTATCGTCGGTGTGAGACAATATATGTCCTGTTGACCTTCTCAATGATGGGCAAGGAAGATGTGTATCTTTGAAAGCTGGCAATTGAGCGAGTTCCGACATTCGCAGTGAGTCAATGGACGCCGAAGCCTACGCGTGAATTGCAGACTATGCCAACGTCACAATCTCCTTGTGTGAAAAGGTGCACTGCCCACTCAGGAGCGATAACAGAATGCTGAATGTCTCAGGCACAGATACCGACTTCCGAAGAGCGCTACTGTCATAGTTGCATCGGGAGTCTCGTTTGTATGGAGAGTCCTGACCGTATTCTCCACCTACAGCTGAACTGCTTATACACGCACCTCTTATTTGCAGGTGAGTGTAGACAGGGCTCTCCACCAAAATGCATGTGGAGTCCTGTCGAACTTGGCCATCGACGGCAGCACATGCCTTACACAACCAATTCGCCAGGTCCGCAATTGCCTTTCACTCCTACGCCCCTCATCGCGATCTTCATCAAGGGAAGCTCAACCCGGATGGTCGGCATTTAGAGCTCCGATGTAGTCAATTGAGGGCTCGACCTCGCCACCGTATCGGCTTTGCATCTCCCATCGTTCGGATCTGTGCAAAGATCTGACCTTCTTGTCCTCTGGATCGACTGTTACGTTGATAGTGGGTAAGTGAAGTGTTGTCGTTGAAATAAATGCAGTCTGTGTCCTGTGGGAGGTATATAGTCTTTCACTTTCCAACATTTATTTTAATACACGGTTTCTCGGAATATTAGCCCCGGTCTCGTACAGGGAAGCAATAGCGACTTCCAGAAATCCATCCTTGACAGCCCATTACCAACAGAACATTCGATGGAACTACACCTTCCGGTCAAAATCTTGCCAGGGCTGATGTGTGTTCGCGAGCGAAGAAGTACCCCGCTCTTCCTCGGTAATGCTAATAGACTGGGTCTTTAGTATGTGCTGGCGGCCACTCTCGTCGGAATTGCGGTCGCCCAAGACCGTGGGTTCGAGGATGCTGTCCCCTTGATGCCTATTGTTTTTGGCGGCACTGCGCTGGCTGGAAGCCCAGTGTTTGTTGTCGCGATTTTCGAGTCGATAAGATGGCGTGAACTGATTGCTCTTATAATTCGAGTCTCCTTTGCTTGACAATAGCACTCCGATTCTGGAAAGCAGAGGCCGGAGTCCCGTCAATGACCCGGCCACCAAGCCAAGGTTGTACTCAATGGCCATCCAATACAAGGATTGCGCCCCCGCGACTACAGAAAAGCAATTTTAGCAACTGGTTCAGCCCAGTGAAAATAACATGGCTCCCAACTTACAAGTTGTGTCTGAAGATCCAGACTTATAGAACTGTATACTTTCGAATCTGATGGCGGGTGCAATGCAGGCTACTAGGCCGCTGCCAAAGACCAACAGAAGCGCCGTCTTCTTGGCAGAGCCCATGTTGAGTTTTATCAATGCAGGGAATGGAAGAAGGAAGATGATGATGTCGCAAGCAAATAGCAGGACAGCCTGGTACATGAAAATTCCATAGGCAACATCCGACGAGTAGCAGTATTTCACCCTGTCAGGCGACATAAGGAACTGTAGTTCAAAAGCGTATTTGGGAGGGTTGCACTGGAATGCGGCAACGAGTGTGCCCGATATCGTAAAGAGCACAAGGAATATGAGCAGGCCGAGCGTCGTGTACTGAATATACGCTAAACAGAGCAGTTCAGGTTAGATGGATATGGGAGGAGAGATGGCGATAGAGTATAGAACCTACGGGTTGGAAACACCCGCCGTAGTAACAAAAGGATGCTGGACTTGACGGCTAGAGAAATGAACAAGTATATGCATATGCAGATGTAGTATAACTAAATTCAGTATTAGCAGCAGTCCAGGTCGATAATTCAAGAAGTAGATAGTATACCCTGAACCACATCGTCAAGTCCTGTACTGAAACATGTTCGATATGCTTCCCGACGCCGTAGTGTACGACAGCCAGCCCAATGCCATTGAATATGGTTACAGAGATCTGACCCTATCATTAGTACTAGCAGTCTTGAGAGACGGCAGTTTTGTTAAATAACTCACCAAACCAACGAGACAAGCCCAGTCATCCAATCCGAACGCTTTGATCACGAACTTACGAACATAAAGCTTCCACGACCCCATCTGTCAGCAGTCTTCACGATTTGTAGCCAACTTTCGAATACTTACCCTCGTGCCGCCAACCAGGATTGCCAAAACACCTGTAGATATGATGGTCCCGTACGAGACAGCGATCTCATACTTCTCATCAGCGCCAAGCACTGGCTCTTCAGTACTAGACATCTCTAGGACATGGGAATCGATGTTCGAGATGGATCAGCTGGGGAGAGTGTGTTCGGTGAAAGAGAAACAAGTGTCAGGAAAAATGCGAAAGCACGAAACCTACACAGCTCCGGCTAACTCCGAGCGCTCTTACATATGACTTGGCGACGATGCTTTCAAGGACTCAGGAGTACTTCTACTTCATGGGCTCCACCGTCTGCAGGTGCCAAGCATGCAGCAGGTTCATGGGGCCCTTGTAGCCCGACGATCGATTGCGGGGAGATAAAATTGTCGGTACAGCCCTGGATACTGACGGCAGCGCCGGTATCTAACCTGACTCGCCTCTACTGTACCCAGAAGAAACTGGCTGGATTGGTCTGCACGCTAGAGGGGTGCCACGCGGTTCTCTACACTCTTTGCCTTCGGGTACGAAGAGATCATGGCCCCGGAAATGCCTTCTGGCCTGGCCTTCCTTGACAGCAGAGACCTTAGCAACGGCTACTGCGACGATCAATCCCGCAGCGCTTCAACGGCCGCGCCGTTGCGCCCGAAGGGGGCTAGCTAGTGGGGCCTTACTCAGCGCTGCATCAGTGTTTGTCGGACTCTTCAAGATTGCCGCAACTACAAATTTCTCCAACACCTGACATCTTGAACTCCACTGTGGCCCCTTACCCAGTACGTGTCGCCTACGATCTCTTCCTTGTACTAAACGTGATAATCGGAAGTTTATTAAATTAAACAATTAGATCAATTATAGTCTGTTTCTTGGTCTGTGTAGACCCGGCATCTAGAGGAGATACAGAACTTGAAGCTTCTTCCTTCTTGAGATCTGTTGGTCAGGTGGCGTGTACCAACTAAGTACGTACCTCACTAGGGCTCAAGGTCTGCAGCAGTACATATAAGTGCGAAGGATCTTGTAGTCAAGTGGTTAAACTATAGCTCAAGACAACACCATGAATGTCTCTCATAGACCATTTACCGACACTATGGAACACTCAGCACAGACGTTCCAGGTTATCATCGCTGGTGGTAGCCTGGTAGGCCTGACGACAGCACTGGCTTTAGAGAAGGCTGGAATCTCTTACGTCCTGTTGGAGAAGCGTGAGATCGCCCCGCATTTGGGAGCATCCATTTCCATTCACCCTCATACCCAGCGGGTGATGGAGCAGCTAGGGGTGTGGCCTGAGATCGAGGCAGGAGTACTTCCACTTCAGGATAGGCGACACTATGATGAGCACGGTGTCTTGTTTGAGGACTCTGCGATACTGCGGGAGATATCCAAGATGTAAGTCAAACTCAGTCACGCTTAGGGTTAAGTGACTGAAGCAGATCAATCCCAGGTGTCTCGACCGTAATACCGCATTTATGGAACGTAAGTTCTGGCTGAGCTGCATCTACAATGCCATCAAGGACAAGTCTCGCGTTCGCGCCAACTCTGGAGTGGCCTCGTTCGTCGAGTCCGCAGAAGGCGTAGAAGTGACGACGGAGAGCGGTGAGATAATCAAGGGGGATATCCTGATAGGCGCCGACGGCGTTCATAGCGCTATGCGAGGTCTCCTAGCAGACAAAATCGAAGGCACTGATGCCGCTGCCGCGCAACAGATGCGAGAATGCTTTGAAAGCACCTATCACGCCATCTTTGCTACCTCAAGGAACATCAACACAAAGGGAGAGCCATTTCTTCCGGAGCGCATGGTGCACAACGTCTACTACCAAGGCGCATCTGGCGTCGCTGCCGCCGGCGTTCCTGGTCTCGTTTTTTGGTTTCTGTTCGTCAAAAGTGACTCAGTGACCAAGACCCCTAACACACCACGCTTCACCGAAGAGCAAACACTAGCCACAATCGCCAAATATGGAGACCACGCCCTTGGCCCTGGATACACCTATAAGGACCTATGGGATAGCCGAGTCAAAGCAGATATGGTGGCGCTAGAAGAGGGAGTGCTTCAGACGAAATGGAACTCCGGTGGCAGGGTTGTCCTGATAGGAGACTCAGTGCACAAGGCGACAGTCAACCCGGGACTGGGTGGCAATCTCGCAGTGGAGGGCGTTGTGCACTTTCTGAACGAGCTCGTACCGCTTCTCCGCAGATGCGAGGAGGATGGCATGCGAAAGCCGACGAGTGCCGAGCTGGTAGCCACGTTCGACGAGTACGAGAAGAAACAGCGGCCACATGCCGACTTCATCGTGAGTGCGTCTGGCTACATCACGCGCTACGAGGCTATGGACACATGGTATCTCAGGGCTCTCCGTCGTGTCTCCCCTTGGGTCAGTGACAGCATGAAGGCGAGTGGTTTTGTTCGATATATAAATGAGGGGCCATGGTTTAATTTCTTGCCTAACCCAGATGGGGAGTTGAAAGCTGGTGAGGAGGGTCTGTGAATTGCGGAGGAAAGAATCCCCCCCCCCCCCCGGCAAGTTCCTCAGGGATGCCCTCGTCAAGTGTTATGGAACTGTTTGATTCTGCAAGGGCACGGCTCTTGGGAGCTAAGGACAGTCTCGACAGATAATGGAAACGTTAGTTTTCTGATTTCTCTGACGAAATTGGAAACTCGGGTCAGTGTAATTAGGGAGGCCGACCTTCTGCTGGAGGATCATGCTTGGCGTTGTCGAGATGGTTAACTGGGATCTAATTTTTGTTGAGTCCATAGATGGGTTCGCTTTAATAAGGTTGAAATTGAATTTTATTTCAAGACTGATCCTTCGCACTTGTCGCAGTATGCTGCGGTATCACCAAGCGGAAACTTGTATTCTGAAATGGATCCTCGCTGAAGCGAAACATGAGCGGCAAAAGCTAACAACGTTCACAGCTTTTTACTTCTGGGAACCATCACCAATAAATCAATCCTGTCAGTTTCGCAACTTCAGGCTATTCGCAACGTCCACCGTCTTACATTCGCGTGCAGAGTTGAGACCATTGAAAAGCCAGTCACCCCATAGATACCCATCTTGCCTCCTGATGGGCTCGCAAGCAAAGTGCATGGACCACTGGCGGGACTTTTTGCTGTGCCGTCGCAGGGAATAGGGCCGTTTAGCTGAGCTGAGTCGCGCGCGGCCCCGCCACATCCTCCTGATGTGGGTTTGCTGACCAACGTCATGCGACAGTGGGTTTCTACGGAGGCGCCTTCAATTGCCATGCCCGGTACTTCTGGCACTTGGGCTGAATTAGTGAGATGAGAAAGTCTTTTCGCCGCGGGGTTGACCAAACCGTCTCTTGATCGATTCGGATACGAGGATACACAGGTCACGAGGAATGAGACAGAATGAAGTCAACGACACGACGTCTACTGCTAGGCAAGCTGAATTTAGCTGAGGACGGTCCGCGACGTCAGAAACCTTGTCTGACAGCCTGGGGCAACCTGGGCTGCATGGAACCGAGATTCTGATATCTGCTTGCACACGCGATTGTGGTCCAGCCCACCCGATACGTGCGGGTCGAATGCTCCTCCGGACAGTTCTGGCCAATGGGCAGGGGATGGACCACAATCGCGCGAGCAAGCAAATGTTCCGCGACTCAAACTCCGATGATCCCCTAACGTGATCAGGTATAGCGGCACCTGTAGCAGTACATGCCGATATATGTAACGGCCGGCCCGACCCAACTCCCGACCAATTACCGGCTGGGAATACTGAATCATCGCCAGACTTCATCGCTCGCTAAACTGGCCGCACTTACAGTGTGCTTGCTGGCAAGGAGAAACGGGGTCCGTTTTCAACGGTAAGAAATTCAGCCATGTGCCAGCTCAAGTAATTTGTAGCCACCGGTAAAGGGGTTGGTATGCACATCTCAATTATCAAAACAAAGTTTGGACTGTCTTTGTCAGGCTATAGTTCGCACTGCCCGAAGCAATGGCAAGTGAATACCCTCTTGGCGGGAACCCTGCGTGTTTATATACTTCTAGCAATATCCCGCTGTAACGGCATCAATTCGAAACATTCTGTATTGTCAATCCTTGTCGCCTGACTATCATTCTTAATCGTCACTCGTTTTCTTCCCAACATCCGGTCAACAATGAAGACCCCGGCTGTTGCTACCCTTCTACTCTGTTCCCTGACTCTCGTCAGTGGGAGGCAGGGACATGGGCGGCCTAGACGGGCTGCAGGACTTGTTGAATATGCCACTGTCTCGGTACTCGACACCGCCTGTGAGACCGAGTTCCACCCAGACGAACTTGATATTGCCTGGGTTGAACTCATTGCGTCAAACACAATCCTACGGGTGAACCTGACGAGCGGCGAGCAAACAAGATTCCCGCTCAACAATCCTGTAGGACTCCCCAGCGGCATGGAGTTCCTGCCGGACGGTAACCTATGGTTTTCCGAAGTCGTCGGCAACAGCATGGTGAAGTTGGATCCCAAGGATGGCAGCATGACCGAATATCCATTCCCTTGGACCAACATCTCACTCATCGATGATCTTCCTGCCGGCATTCGCGTCACCATCGATGTCTCTGGCAACCGCGACCGTGGAGCGTGGTTCACGTCCGTCGGTCTCAACGCCATTGGCCGGTTCGACATTGACACCCACGAATACTCTCTTTACCCGCTACCAAACCCGCTGTCGGCCCCTCTCATTATGCAAGGTGGCCCGGGCAGCACCATGGTCTTCTCGGAAATCCTAGGCAACAGGGTCGGCACCATTGATGTTCACACCAAAGAGATCAAGGAGTACGAAATCCCAACACCGCTGTCCCTAGTTCAAGGTGTCGCGGTCGACGCCGATGGCCTCATCTGGTGGACAGGTACAGGCGGTGGAAACTTTGGCACCGTCAATGTGACAACGGGCGAGGTGACTGAGATCTTCATCGCCGACATCCGCGCCGCGGGCAACTCTACTGTGGTTGAGGATGGTGTTGTTAGCATTGGTTCCTCCGGTCTGCTGGCGTTGCCAGGTCCGATTCGTGTCGGCACCGATGGCAAGGTCTACTTTGTGGAGGGTAACCTGGTCTTCCTTGGAAACCGCGTTGCGCAGTACGACCCGAAGACGCAGCAGCTCGTGGAGTATGTCACTCCTACTAGCCTCAGTGCCCCGTGTGATCTCAACAACCAGCACCCAGACGCCGTATTCTTTGCAGAGTTTACTGGCGGCCATCTTGGTCGGCTGAATTACTAAGAGCGGCAGCTGAACAAGCCAAGCAAGGCGCCACCAGCTAAAATTAATAGATTTAAAGAGCTAAAATTTAATTTAACTGAGGAAACTTCCGCCTTTATAGGACTCTGTATATATATATATAAACCGTGAGAAATGAATAAATCTCGATGAAAACGAAACCTCTGCTTTGGGAATTTGCGTGACTGTCCCATGACTTATCCCGTTCCAGTGTAGGTACCGCTGAGGGTGCAAGCAGGTACCGCCGAAAGCATAAGCATGTCAACGACTAATCTTTGGAACTTTTCTCCTGGCTCCAATGTCATTTTTGGAAGGTTGCAGAACGCTCTTGTAATATAGATTGATCTTCCTTTGGGTCACCTCAGCTTACTGCCTGTCCAATTTGAATCATCATCATAAAACCTGGGTTTTCTTCCATTTATACCCGTCTGTTCGGTCACCAAGGGCTTTGCCATATAAGCATAATAGTGGCTCTATACTTAAGTATAAGGGATCCCCACAACCTATCTTTGCTAAGAGCTCACAGCAACTAGATTATCTGTGTTTCATCGACTCGATCACACTCGGAATGTTTTTTTTTAAGCTTCTTTAATACACAAGGTTCTTTGTATTTTGAATGGGTTCATGACAACATCAGCAAGAAGGCTAGATCTAATGTTACTGACTAAACATAAACTTTCATTTCCTCCTGCAATCTTTCAACAACTCTTCTTCATTCCAATCTGATCATTGACCTCGGGTGCATCTGCTCGAGTCCGCGCTCTTTGAGTTGCTTCCATTCCTGTATTCTATCATTCTCCGTTCTCAACAAGCCCCTTAAAATTTCGATATATGATTTACTATCCGCCCCTTTCAGGCTCTGTGTCTGCCGGACTTCCTTGGGACCGTACATGGTTAGAAGTGTATGGTTTTCAGCGTTTCTATATTGCAAAGGTGTGACTTCATCATCGTTTCTAAGTGATATGTTTGAAGTGATGGGTTCGCTCGGAGTAGTTTCGGCGTTGAGGATTGATTCGCCGACTGCTGTGTGCTTCTCCAAAGCACTCAACAGGAAGTCATTACCCTCGAGAATATAATCGTATTGGCGACCGAGATGCAGGAGCGTTGACCAGAATATACCAATCCGACAATATGACTGCCTTCCCGGACAAGGACGAAGTACGAGGGCGTGGACATCGACTCCATATCCCTCGGCACCATGAAAGCTGGAACGAAACACAAGCGGCATGGCGAACACACGATCGCCCTCCTTAACAGGCTCCCGGCCCGAGGAATCTGATGACCAGTCATAGTCCTTGCTTGGGCAATACTGCATCCTTGGGTTCTCGTCGATGGCAATGCCTAAACTGGTGACTCGTGCAGGAAGCAAGTATCCAGAAAGGAGTACATGCGCTCCGTGCCGGACACCCAAGAAAGAACTGCCAGAAACAGCGTCTGGCGCACAGTCGCCCTCAATTAGGTCACATACTTGGACCAGACTTTCCCCACCTTGGTCGATAAAAGACTTTGGCTTGTCATCTCGTGCCCATGACCAGGTGGGGATATTCTTGTTGATCCGGTCTACAGCTCCCAAGCTGGGTACCCTCTCCCACATCATGTCCTCCACGAAGGTGTGCCTCCACAGACCAGCCAAATAGTCATTTTCTGAATACCCGTTCAATGCCATGGTCTTCTTTGCTAGGCCAGCCATTGCAGGCAAAGTGTCTTCATGGCGAGTCAGTTGTAGATGAGTAAAGTCTTTGACCAGACTTCTCCACGTCTCCGTTGACACAACCATCTCTTGTGTCGTAGAGCCAGCATCTGCCAGCTCAGGTGCGTTGAATCCGTTCAGCATGTGTTTGACCGTAGAGTCGACCCAGCCATATCCAGACTCGGTCTTGTTGTCCGCATAGCATTCGAATACCAGTTCCAGTGGCGTGAAATGCAATAAACGACGGGAAATGAGACGCTCTTGCAGTACCCAAGCCCGCCTCGAAAGTGGCGCGACGCGGTCTAAAAAGAATGGGTTCCTGGTATATTGGTGTTCGAAGAAAGCAGGATCGGGACATCTTCGCAGGTAGGTGGCCCCTTCTAAGCACCAACTTGGCGCCGATTTGCGAAAGAGGCCTTCTTGGCTGCTAAAAGATGCTGCGGCAGCCAGGGTGAGCGTTGCATTCTCATAAGTCGTTGCCATCCTGCCAGCTTCCCTAAACCAATCCTCGGCATCATTTTGGATAATGCACAAAGAATCAATCCAGAGATACCGAATACCAAGCTTTCGTGTGAATAAAACGGCCTCCTGGAATGTTTTCGGGAGATCAGACCATGTAATCCCGTCTGTCTGAAATATACTCATTGTCTCCGTCCTTGTGTCTAGTGGTTTGCTTTCTGGCGGCCCCCAGCAGTGGCTCAGACAAACATATTCGCCTCGCATGTTGCCGCCGGTGGCTAGGAGTAGAGGATCTTGTAGGGAAGGTCCGCCGTCAGACGAATCTCCGAGGTCTAGAACTCTAGTGGGGAGAACTGGAAGTCCCAGGCAGCTGCTCAACTTGCATTTTGCGTGTTGCGAGACGCACTCGTGAAGTCTCAATTTAGTCCATGCAACTGCCTCATCCGAGCCTGTATTTCCGAGGCGTTGGGTTTGTCGCAAAACGGCCTCTCCTATCGGATCAAGTTTATCGTCATCACAGAATATTTCGTAGATAGGCGAGGATATCCTCCATTCTCGAGCTCTTTCGGGAGTCCGCTTGCTGGGGCCAGTCAAGAAATCGGTGGTGAGGTCCGGGTGTTCTTTGGCCTTCTCCCAATCAGCTTCACTTGCGCAGGAGGGATATAATGTAGTGAGTCTAATGCAGAGCCCCTGGATCCCTGGATCCTCGTCATAGAACTCCAACTGGGCATTCGCGAACGTTAGGTCGACATCCTCGGTGATTAATGCCGCGGCTTTTGAGAGAAGCTGACAGCCTCCACACGAGTCTAGTTCTGCGCTTTTAGCCAATTTCTTCAATGTAAAGCCATATTGAGTGTCGATTGGAGGAAGCTTTCCGAAGCGACGCCATTGCCTACGCAGGAACCTTGGATTGAGGTCCAAGCATAGAGAACAGCGGGCGACTGTGTCAAGAAAAGGATCTTTTGCTGTCCCGGCCATCGAGTCCGTGTATATCGACAATACGTAGGATGATGGCGTGAAATATTGCTTCGCTTTGGTGACGGTTCGCATTTGTATGGCTGCCTGTTTCCCAGTGGGGCCGGATCTGCTGACGCGCGAAGATGATGCGTTGTTTCGCTCAGCCTCTGATGATGAGTCTGACTGCCCCACACTAGCGAGCCCCATGCAGAGAGCTGTCCATCTATCAGCCAACTTCATAAGTCTCAGTCAATCAAGAGCCCTCGAAGTCTTCCAACAATGGAAACATTGTGTACGCCTCGGCATACTTGTTGTCCTAGAGAACAAAGTATAGTCGACAATGCTTGACTCCCAACAGCTTGACTCTCGTAACAAGCTGAGCCATGGCTCATTCAAGGCAGCCAGGTCGACTGGCTTATCGTTTTGAAGACGACACTCATCCGAGTGAAGCCTCAAGCTCGGGCACAACCAATCTGTCGCCAGCAGATGCAATCAAGCAAGCGATCCATGCCTTGCGAGCATTCCAGATAAGCAAGAGCAGAGAGTACATCGATGAAGCAGTGGAGTTGACTGAGCACGCCACGAATTCCACACCTAGTGGGGACGACAACCTAGCGATGTATCTGACAACTTTGGCCGCAATGCGAAAACATCATTACACGGCTTCTGGGGACAAATCGAGTTTGGATGGCGCTGTCCAGGCTTCAAAAAGGGCCGTTGAAGTCTCTCGAGATGACGATGAAAACCAGAATCTGTACATCCACAACCTCGCCGCGGCGCTACAATGCCGGTACAAAGAAAGCGGCGACAATAAACATCTTCAAGAAGGCATATCAATCATGAAACACATAGCAAATTACGTGAGTCCGGAGGGAAAGACCAAGTTGCTCCAATCGCTCCTGATGCTGCAAAGACTTGCATTTGAAGACACCTCGGATGAAGTGCGCCTCGACGAGGCGATTTCTACGACAGAACTTCTTCTGGAAAATGCCGATCAAGACGGTAGAATCGAGCTGCTTTACAGTCTGGGCGATCTGTATGACATGCGTTTGGACCTACGTCGTACAATAGAACACCTGGACGATTGCATCAGAGTTTGCCGCGATGTCTTGGAAGCAATACCAGCAGAAGATGACAGGAGATCCGCCGTCATGCACAATATAAGTGTATACTATACAAGGCGGTACACTCACGATGATTGCCTCGAGGACCTCGGTCAAGCCATTGACTTCAGTCAAAAGGCCATCGGAACTACAGACATCGAGCAGGTGGAGAAACGAACGTCGCTGCTCGAAGGCCTCGCCCAGAAGTTTATGATGTGGTACACGCGAGAAAAGGAATTCCCTCCATTAGATGAGAGTATACTGGATCGACATGTGGCTGGAAAAAAGACCGATGCGAAAGATCTTCCTGAAAAGGCCACCTGGCTGTTCATGCTGTCACGAGGACTCGAAGAGAAAGTCAGCCACACGGATCCATCTCATGACTCCCTGGATGACTTGGAAATGTCAATGGTCCTGGTTTACGAGGCTCTCGAAGTCACTGTCGACAACCACAAGAATTGGGAAGATATGGTGAACGCCCTACGCAAACGGCAACGTCTATGGTCGGACCTCACCGGCAAGATTCCTGATACATCCGAGATTGCCACGCTCTTATTTCGCAAAGGAGGAAGATGGATTGCTCCCGAGCATGATGAGAATATAAGTTTGATCAAAGTGCCGTATTGCATTAAGGTCGGCGACCTGAATGCAACCGGAGACGAAGCGGCTAAGCAGCCCGTCGTTCAATGCTTCACAGCGCCTGCTAAAGTCAGCAAGGACGAGAGACAGACGTTCATACAGATATAGAGGGTTCGCAGCGTTCCAGGTCTCGATTTTTTACCTGGGAAATTCATGTCGCTATCCAAGTTTCCCTGTTTTGTTCCGATGCAAAGACCTGACGTTTTATTTCCCCTGTGCCGCTGGGCCGCCCCGTCCTTGCGGTAACGCCTCCCAAGTCATTGTGGATGTTCAAGAGATCCAAGCTAATGTACACTATATTTCCGTCCCCCAATGCCCCCAGAACTCCATCGTATTTGTTTTAGATGATTAAGATCATTGTATGTTCGTGAGAGTCGCCTGCAAGGCTCTTCCCTCGAAGCCCGATTTCTGGAGGGCAAGTCACCAGCTAAGCAAACGTGTTCCAAGTTTTCAATAAGGGCTAGCGGTAACCCCTCCTTCGTTATGCAGATCCTTGTCGCTGGAATCGGCTGTGTTTAAACAGTCCCTGGGACGCACCGTAGTGCGAATCCCACGACTGTAGACCCCTCAGACAGGTTCTTCATGGACCCTTCTTTTTGCCTTTCGACGCTCAGCAACCTGTCGGCCATGGACGCCTGCCAGATCGCCCATGAACCGCGCCCAGCTCAAGCCACCCCTCTCGAGCTGCTGGCCGAGAGCCATGCTCAGGTCCTCGTATTTTCCGTCCCGGCCCAGGCCCAGTATAGCCATGACCAGCACCAGGTTGTCGTTCGGCTGGGGCTCCGCGACGTACAGCCGCTTGCGGAGGTAGCTCAGCCGCAGGCAGTACTCCCTCAGGCTGCCGCCGAAGCGCGGCTCCGAGGGCGAGATGGCGTTGAGCTCGCGCAGCCACGAGGGGACGTCCTCGCCGGCGGCCTTGGGCAGGGCCTCTTGGACGAGGTCGTAGATGGCCTTCGGGTTGGTCTCGGATGGGTCGTAGCCGCATGCGAGGAGCGTATCGCGGACGTCGAGGCTGAAGGAGCCGGTCATCAGCAGGCACACGAGAGCGCGGTCCCGTTCCCACTGTTCGGGGGTGACACCGGCGGCATTCGCTCCGGCACCGAGGTACTTGGTGGGTGCCCACGGCGTTGAGCTTGTTGGCTCCGGCACGCCCGGATATGGCACTGTGACGTACTCGGCCAGGCCGTGGAGTCGCAGAGTCCTGACCAGAATATCATCCCACTCGTCCAGATTCTCGTTTCCCAGCAGCCGCGGGAGGGGAGGCAGGTCCAATGTTGGCATGTTCCGCCGCATATTATTATTTGGATTTGCTGAGCTCAAACCCTCCGAGAGCTCCGGCGTCGGGGGCAAGGGCAGCGTGTTGGGCGTCGCGAAGTGCTCATACTGTTGCAGCCGTTGGTACTTGCCATACTGCCGGGTGCTCGCGTTGGAATCCCTGCGATGGTAGAGCATACCCGTGATGATGTTCTGACCAGTGGCCCAGGTCGCCGATGCCCATGTCTGTCGTCGGGCTGCAGTTTGGCTGTGTTGACTCGTGCTGGCGCAGGCTGTTGATGAGTTCGATGTCCATCGAGAAAGTGGGCCTCCTTTGTCGGATGACGACATGCTTGCTTGCTGATGATCTCGAGGTGCAGATGGATGTGCCGCGAAGAGCTTCCTGCTCGGCAGACCTGTGACGGGAAGTGCAGAGAGTTTGGACCACTGATATCGAGGACCGTTTTCAGGCGATTCTTTCCTGCTTCTGGCATAAATGCTTTGGAAACAGAGCTTGGTCGGTATTCGAAATCAAGTCCCAAGTCTGGAGGCACAGCTGCCCACGCATCGACCAAGTCGACAAGCAGCAGTGAAACGGGTTATGGGGCTGTGAACTGCTGTCCGAGCTTCTGTTATTGCATCACTATCATCAATTGACTGACCACCCAGGACGCGTCTCCACCTCCTGCGCTTCGATTGGCAAATCAGGCTTTCTTTCGAGCTGCAGCTGCAGCTGCTACTGCTGCTGCTCGAGAGTCTCGGCCTGTCGGCCAACGCCACAGTGGAATTTGATGACGGTGTGGGAGCTTGCCCGCTCGGGCATGGCTAAAAATGGCTGGGCGGATCGACCTGCACGAAACATTGGTCGACGGGTGATTAACCCTGCACGATCGCCTGCGTCCCTGGCGTTGGCACGGCGCCAACGCTTCAGCTCGGATAGAAATGTCCGAGAACTGGTGAAGATATAAGGAACCCAAATTTTACTCTTCACCAGCTGGTGAAGATACCTGTCGATTTGATTCACGAGGTTTGATTCACGAAGAGATTCAATCACTTCGCGATAGCACTGCTAACGCCAACCAGACGTTTACCCAGTGTCCTCCTGTTTCCTGGGATGTTGCTTCGAGCGCGATCACTAAAGACGGTTCCTTTTCCACGCACTGCTTTGAAAGCTCACCAATCAGGATGAACATCGATCGGAAGTTGCCGAAATGTCTCGCTGATGAAAAACTTGATGATTTCTTGAATACTCTGACAGCCAGACTGTCGTCTTTTCGTATGGTCGCTCAATCCCATCAAGTTTCCAATGGTGTAGTGATCTTTCATTTTGTGCCTGGTCATGCTCAGTACGACCCGCATCAGTGCCCATATACTCTATAGCTTCGCTTGAACGATCACCGGGTCAGCTCATCAGCCTCTTTTATCGATATCAGTACATAAATTACCGCATCAGAGGTGCGATAGCTTCAAATAAATCTTCCTATTTCTGTCACCTCTTCCTGAGGTACGAAATATATTGAAGGTTTCGAAATCAAGACCATGTGAGCTGCTGCCTTACAGCGTGTACTGCTACTCTGGGGCAGATTGTAGGAAGCCTTGTCAACTGCCAAGGAAAGCTGTAACCGAGAATGGTGGTTGGTCGCACAAGAAAAGGGAGGTGAATTGGTAGAAGGTAGGGACTCAAAAAGATATTCTTGAAGGAATCCCAAGGCATCTTCACCACCTTCACAGCTACTCATCAATAACACCAACTGCCGAATGATTATCCTCGAGGCAGTTGGAGAGCCACAGGAAATATCAAATCAACTAAGGAGTAATCTTCCAACTGCTCTGACACATTCGTGTGAAGCTGACTATGTTTCACAGAGTGCAGAAATAGAGTCGATCATCATCAGTAACTACGCAAGTCGAAGACAGCTACGGCACTCTCGCATGGCTGAAAAGCAGGGTTTACAAGCAAATCTTGATCTGTGGTTTGAATCAGATTTCGCCGCGCGCACCTCGCCCTCAATTTCACTGAATCTTTTCAAAGCAAACTCAAAATCTGCGTTCGGCGTCTTCTGAGTAGCAATCGTCTGGGAGTGATATCAAGACCGAGGGTCTGACATATGACGACCGAGCTGCCGAGGAAGACTGGCTCTCTGGCTCCTTCAACTTGCGCGTCTTTCAGCTGTGACGAGCGGAGCGGGAGGATCGTCAGGCCTCGAAGGTCACAACTCTTGCCAATTCAGTAGCATTGGTCATCAACTATACCTAATACAGGTTGAAAAGCTACGCATGGATGTCAGATTGTGCGGCTAAATCTTATGGTTGTGTCAAGGGATTGCGACTTCGTAACTAGAAAAGTCGCCATGGTTGCCCTCAAGTGACACATCATACAGATGAAAGAGACTGTCCCGGAGGATAGCAAATTGTAGGTCAATTGCATCCGATATCAGAAGTACCGAGAGAGCGTAGTGTGCAGAATTAGGAAGGCGATACGTGATTATTATAAAGCATTATCATGGAGGCAGACATTTTAAGGTTAAGGTTTCGGAGCGGAAGAAACAGTGCTCAAAGCTTTTGGGAGCCCGAGGACAAGTGTCAACCCGATACACATGAAACGGTAAGAGGTACCCTCGAAGTCAGAATATCACTGGGTCCAAGAAGATCACCTTTTCAGCCCAAATACAGCTATATACTGATACCAGAACGGCAAATGAAGGAAGCTTTAAAGACACAAAGGCATGAGTCTCAGATGAGTCTACCAGTCTGTAATAATGGAACACTTTTTACTATTATTCAAGTCTGGAAGACTCTTTAAATATGACACCGAGTCCCCGACAGCGACAGGCGAATGTATTTTTGTTGCATCGATATTCAATTTAACAGCTGTTCACTCTTGATAATTGTCGAATTTTGCTCGCACAGCCATGGATAACCACGCTCTACCCTTGCTTAAAGAAACGGCAAATAAGATAGCATACAATGCTAGCAATTTGTATGCGGGCTACACCAAAGATGATGAGACCACCGAGGCCGCTAGACTGGCCATGCTGGATGAACTGATGAAGCTTCAACAGCTCACAATGCGGCCTGAGGAAGTGATGTCTCAGATGGCGATGGTGCACCAACAATTCGCCTCAATGCATTGGCTTTGCCATTTCCGGGTACCGTTCCATATCCCAGCCCAACCATCGGCAATCGAATACGAGGAAGTTGCGTCCGCTGCGAACGTGCCGGTGACAATGCTTCAGGCTGTCGCGCGCATGGCCATGACGGCCGGCTTCCTGCGCGAAACCGAGCAGGGCGAGCTAGCACACACGTCGCTCAGTGTACTCTTTGCGGACGACGGGGGCGACTTCCGGAGCTGGCTCATCTTTACGGCCCGGCGCATGCTCCCAGCCTCGATGAAGGCCGTCGAGGCCACTGAGCGATGGGGCGACACGAGGAAGGTGGATGAGACGGCTTACAATCTCGCGGCGGGGACACATCTGCCTTTCTATGAGCACATCAATTCGTCGCCCGAGATGGCGAAGGAATTCGAGGGTTACATGAAGAGTCGATTGGTGATCAACCCCATCATCACGGCTGATGAGCTCATTAGTAATTTTGACTGGGCTCGGCTGGGCGACGGGTTGGTAGTTGATGTAAGTTCCCAAACTCCACTCTGCCAGACCTAGAGCGGGCCATTGCTCACGCATAGCTATTCATGCTCTAGGTCGGAGGTGGAAACGGAGAGACAGCTATCAGACTGGCGAAAGCGTTACCGCAGCTATCTTTCGTGGTTCAAGATGTGCCCCACATGGTCGAGGTTGGCAAGAAGGCCGCGGCGAATCTGCCGTCTGCAGTTGCGAGTCGACTGCAGTTCCATGTCCATGACTTCTTCAACGAACAGCCGGTGAAAGGCGCTAGTGTCTATCTTATGAGAGGGATCATGCACAACTGGCCCGATGAAGATGCTGCGACTATTCTCAGGAACATAGTCGCTATCATTAGACCTGGAACAAGCATCCTCATGATAGACACAGTCCTTCTTCCTCCTGGCGCCATACCCGCCAGCATTGAGGGCATGCAGCGGGAAAATGATATGCGCATGGGTCATCTGATGAATACACGGGAAAGAGACTTGGAGGCCTGGCAGAAGCTATTGCACAGTGCGGGACTGAAGATCCAGTCCCTTACAAGACCTGGGCGCAGACAACAGTCTATTGTTGAGGCGGTCCTGGCAGGTGTTGACGGCAGTGCTTTAAGGCATGAGGATTAAAGCTAGGGGGAGAAATTGTATCTTCTTTTGTCTCAGGTAAAATGTGGCAGAAAGTCTGTATCTGTACTCTATAATTCACATAGAGTATGTAAGTTTATACATGAGTTTTGATCATTTATTTTCACACATTGAGATTGTAACAAGCTTCACGATATATGGAGAATATACGTGTTGACCTTTCGCCGGGCCATAAGGTCCGGTGCCTTTGCTGATTCGCCAATCTGGGAACAAGCTTCTGCCAAGTATGGGGACAGCCGGTGGGCAGGGATGCCAAGTTTTGGACTTGGGTGATGTCTGCCAAGACAACAAGACCAAAATTGGTGGATTGATCGATCGACTCGCCGCTCTTCTCCCTGCCTACAGCACTTCTCCCATCTCACAAATCCCTAACGGAGCTTACCCATGTATGTTTCAGTCACCATCCGTCACCCGAGGCTCATCCCGTCCCCCCCTGTCTTGCCCCATCGAGCTGAGGGATGTGGGGAGTTCCCTGCTTGTCCCAGCCCTGAGGTCATGTCGACGAGTTCGACGCGCTCCGCCAGGTGGTCTCGATGCTTCGATGGATCTCCACCAGTACCTGGAAATATTGTGGCAACGGCCATTTTTTTCGCACAGCCTCATGAGAACCTCTGCTCAGGCACAACATCCCACTTACACACGCCGACACGTAGACATCATGTTTCCAACTGCTCCCAGTCACCCCGTTCGGCAGCGCGGGGCCGTGTTGTACAACAGTAGTACAGTAGTCTACCAGCCGGGCACGTGCCGGGACAGTTGACGATGCAGCGATCCAGTGTGCTCCATTGGTCAAGGTGACATTATGTATCACAATTCAACCCCCTTTGATTTCAAGTGACGTCAATTTCCCTACTGTTGCCCATGTCTCGTCTTGCCCCTTGACCCTCTGGTTCATTGCCTTATAGGTACCTCTTGGTGCCCTCGCTCCCCCTTCTTTGATGCATCCTGTGACTCTCATATATCGTCCAGAGCCAATTCCACAGCAGCGCAGCGTACTAGCCACAGCCCCGAGCCGTAGGCATCGATACCCCCGGCTCTAGACAGAGCCAACCCGTCTTCCCGTTGACCAGCCTCCCCAGATCATCAGAGCAGCTTCGCTCAGTCCTGCCTTCCACGCTGCCTGGCCCAACCGCCTCATCGTCAACATGGGCATCTTCAGTCGTAAACCTCGGGACGGCCAAGCTCACGCAGCCGCAGCGCCCAAACACCATCATGACAAAGGCACTCCTTACTACTCCATGAGTACACGGCCTTCGTTCGGCCAGTGGCTCAAGCATACCTGGCTCGACATTGTCACAATGGTTGTGATGGGCGTAATTGGTCTTGGTGTAAGTCACAAAATCACCGAGGCCTTCAACAGGACTTTCACGACTCGTTGCCCGACCCCATAATTGACTCTCGACACTAGGTCTACGAAGCTCACCCAGCACCAACCCGGTCATTCCCCATCACTTTCTCCGACGGCGAGGTTGTCTACCCCGAGTTCGCCTACCCTCTTCGAAAGGAGATCGTCCCCATTTGGGCTGCTGCGTTGCTCGCCGCCCTTGTTCCCATCTTTGTGTTCCTCGTCATGCAAATCCGCATACGCTCGTTCTGGGACGTCAACAACGCTATCATCGGCCTCCTGTACGCCTTGATTACCGCCGCCGTCTTCCAGGTTTTCGTCAAGTGGCTCATTGGAGGCTTGCGCCCGCACTTCTTGACCGTGTGCCAGCCTGACATCTCTCTTGCTTCCAATAATGCCGGCGTCGTTGGGTCCGGATATAATGCTGCTGGGTTCAAGCAGATCTACTACACCAGCGAGATCTGCACCGGGGACCGCAACACCATTGACGACAGCCTCGAGTCCATGCCGTCGGGTCACACGACCGCCGCTTTTGCGGGCTTCGTCTATCTGTACCTCTACCTCAACGCCAAGCTGAAGGTCTTCTCCAACTACCACCCTGCTATGTGGAAATTGATCGCCATTTACGCACCAATCCTTGGAGCTTGCCTGATCGGTGGCGCCCTGACAATCGACGAGTTTCACAACTGGTGAGTTGGACCAACCTTGAGATTCTTACACTTGGCCTCGTACACCGTTGCTAACCTGTGTGTCAGGTACGATATTCTTGCTGGCGCCATCATCGGCACAGTCATGGCCTTTTCAGCCTACCGAATGACATACGCAGCGATCTGGGACTGGCGCATCAACCATATTCCCCTCAACAGGGGAGCGCCATTTGATTTTGCCAATGCCGAGCTCACGCATGCCACATTCACGAGGAAGGTTGGCTGGGGCGCTTCAACTGGTGGTCTGAGCGGACAACAGGGCTATAGCAATGGTCACAACGCGCCCGTCGGCAACAACGGCGTCTCGAGCGTCTCGAGGAAGCCTGTTGGTTCCAGCCGGGCTCCTGAGGCTATGGTCTAATACAGTGATGAGGTGACTGATGTCGAGGGATTTTTGCAGGTGGGGCTGACGGTGTTTTTATCACGATGCTTGTCCATCGATTCGATCACAGAAGGCACGCGATGGGAGTTACCCGGCGTTAAAGAGCGCCGGTTTAAAATCTGCACGTTCATTCTCGTCCGCTTTCATTGAAGCCGGCGAATACACGATGCCCATATGAGTTATGCGAGACAATTAATTTTATTAATTTTCAAATAATGTTTGCGTACCTCAATCATTCATGACATTCTGCCCATGGGTATCATGATATCCAACAACACCGAGCCGTCCGAGCGCCCACAAAACAAACCAGATGTCCAGAGGCAATATCCCCCTTATACCACATTAATCGGGCCAAAATATTCCCGAGGCGTCACTTCTTCCCCAGTATCTTCCCTATTAAACTCTTCCTGCGGCTGGTCTGAGCCGGTGGAGGGCTCTCGTCTTCCACATTCGTAACACTGATACTCTGCTTCCTGGCCAGTACGCTCCCCTCGGACTTGGACCCCTTTCTCGGCGTGGCGTCGCTCTTGGAGCCTTTCCTCGGCTTGCTGTCCTCGCCACGAGCCCTCCACAGAAGCCCCAACAGGCTAGCGACGATGATGGCCTCCAATTCCGGGTCGAGGTCCTTCTGCAGCAGCAGCGCACCCTCACTGTAGGGCTGGGACAATGAGAAGCCCAGGCCAACGTTGTGGTAGATCGCACGGATGCGGTGCTCGTGCTTCTCGTCGGCCGCGGAATATGGCAGTTGCTGCCCATCTCCAATGTCATCTTTGACCTTGCTTTCGTCCGTCGTCGTCGTCTCTTCCCACCATTGGTCATCGTCCCTAGCCACACCAGCTACGTCCGTCTCACCTCTGCCGCCACTCCCCAGCTCCACAAGCGTGTACCTCAGCAGCCCATGCTCGGCCGGGTGCACCTGCCACTGCAGCGTCTTGTCCTCCTCCAGCAGGCTCGGCACCGTGAACGTGAACCAGGGATTGCGGCTGCTCCCGAACCTGCCCACGGTCGGCGGCAGGGGGAAGCTGGTCACGACGCGGATGCCCACGCCCGTCGAGCTCGGCGTCAGGGTGTACGCCACGTCACCATCAGCGAGAGGCACCTGCACAGGCGGAATCGTCAGGCCGACCTCGGCGCCGCCGTAGAGCATGCGCCGGCTGACGGTGCCGTGGGTGACCAGTCCCGCGCCCGCGCCCAGGCTGCTCTTCCTGCGGGTGGCTCCGGTACTCGGGGGCACCGGGCCGGAGAGCGACTTCCGCCGCTCCAGCGGCTCGAGGTCGACCAGGTAGCTAACCTCGCTAGAGCCACGGCCATCACCGTTGGGCTTAGGCATAAGCCCGAAGCTGGTCTTGAAGCGCGAGCTGCCGATGGGCTCGTCGCGCACCGTCTCCTTGAAGTCCTTGGTGAAGTCGTACACGGGCAGGTGGGCGGCCTTGTCGTTGTGGCTGGGCACGTACAGGATGCGCGAGGTCAGGTGGGCCGGTGTGGGCGCCAGCTTCCTGCCCAGGAGGGCCTCATACTGGTCTGGCGCGGAGAATTGCGTGTATGCAGTACCCGTGGGCAGGCCAAGACCGTGGATGGCCGGGTGGGCGTAGGGGTATGGATGCAGTCGTGGGTCGACGGTTGTGTGGTAGGCCGCTGCTATTGCTATCGCGGAGGCAGTGGCCATCTTGGTTGCTTGAAAGGCAATTGTCTTCTTATCAATCAATTATAGCCTGCTCAGCTCTTCGAGACTGGGACTCGGTTCAGAAGCGATTGGTGTCCTCAACAGACGTCTACTCTGCTCAGCAGGAGACTATGTGTGCTCGCTACAAGGGCACAGAGAATTGCTCAACTAAAGTAGATAAGGGAAGATTGTGATTACATGTGCACATCATGAATGTTGTTGTCGATGACAGTCATGGCGTCGAGCACGTGAGGACCCGGCATCTTGGTATCGGTGCGGGGTCATCCCATCCTCCATCCCTTGTTTCCCCATATCTCCACATCCACCAGCTTGTCACGAGATCGGACTTAGCCCGTCCGAGAGGGAGACCAGTCTGAGAGTAACGCGGATGGGTGGAGCTGTCTTCCTCCGGATAGGGGTGACGCCAGCGGCGCGCTTTAAGTCAGGTGTCCAGGGTGTTAAAGTCGTAGCACCAGGAACATCACCCAGGTAGCGTCATGAGCACCTTATCTGCTGTTTGGACGGAGCAGTATTCAACTATTCAGGGTACTTTATAATGGCATCACTGTAAGGTCTTTGCGACACACTACACAGATGTGTACACAAATCTTCTCATTGAAAGCCTTGGCTCCTAACATAAAAATTACCAATTTCTTTAGGATTGTGTAGCTTCCCGTGCTGCGCATAACCCCCGTCCGTCAAGATGAACGTCCGCCGTCAGCTTCGTACGGTGTTGTCGACATCCCAACACATCTGCTATTATCCGAATGGGCCATGTTTGCATTTGTTCAACCACCACATTCAAGTACTAAGAGCTCCAGATATGGTAAGGCCCATCAGGCCACTTGCGCTCATCCGAGTCCTCCCAGACCTGATGCGCCCTCCACGCCGCCCAGCTGCCAAGCACAACAAACGCGAACCAGTGCCCAAGTGCCTTGCGCTTCAGTTCCTGTCCGCCGTGGAGCCAGACCACGAAGCCATCTGCGAGCCCCGCGAGGGCCAGGACGACCACGAACGCTGTGACTGCGCCCACATTGCCTTGATACTGTAGTGCGACGAGCGCGAGGCCGTAGGTGACTTCGCGAGTGCCCTTCAGGAACATGAGCGGGGAGTGCTTTTCGGTCTTTGCATTCGGCTGAGCATGTTCGAGGGGTAGACCGAACCTCTTGTATTCCTGTCGTGGTCGAATGAAGGCGTGAAGACCCAGCAGAATCAAGCCGCCACCCAGAATGTAGGCGAGCAGAGGATTCAAAGCGCTCACGAGACGAGCGGGCCTCTCAGGAATCATCATTTTAATATTTGGCTGGTCGAGTCTCGTTCCAAACGTTGTGGAGAGGAGGATAAATATTAGCCCCGAGTTGAAGGGTGAATAAGGCTGTAGAGTCGTTGGTAAGTGATGTCCAACGGCGCAGCGGGTCATGCGATAATAAATAAGCAGTTGGAGTTGCTGCCTGTTGCAAATCTGACACGTCTCTTTCAATGCATTGTATGGTAAGATGACAGCTTGGCGGTGGGTCTCGAACTCGCTCGCAGGCTCCAGGGCGATTCCAATAAAAGATCGTTGATCTGAATGTGTATATCATGAGTTATTTACAATAATAGTTGGATTAAAAGGAAACCGAAGTTCTTTGCAGTTTTGTATGGAGGGTGCGGGAACCCACCCCTTTCCAATGAAGAATCACATCATAGGCCATATACTCCTTGAATCCAAACTCACGTTCTGTTATTCGAGCATGGCAGGTGACACCTTCAAATTCCACACTGTTGAGACAATATACCTCCCAGCACACAAGGCATCGACACAGCCTGCCAAGAAGCAGCCCCCATCTACTGCCCAGCTAAGAAGCCGACCGGCCTCGTCGCCGGGGTGAAGCCGGCCGCACCGTATCCTCCACGCCGGCACCCACGGAACCCGTTACCAAGCCATCAGCCAGGAACACTTCAGCTTCGACTTTCACCAATGACGCCGCTAGCATACATGGGAGCAGCAACAATCAAAGCTCAAAGCGGTCCGCATCTTCGGGGTCAGCTAGCACCGACTGGGACGTAAAGCCGCCTACGCCACCAAAGCTCTCGAGAGGCCCCAAGCCAGGTGAATTTATGCCCTTCGCAACCCTCAAACTGCCCACAGGTTTTCCAAGCTTGAGAGACGTGGTCGCGCAGGCAGCAGCAAAGTCCACCAAGGTAGCAGCAAAGCCAACTGCTTTGGCTGCACGTCCAGCTCCCTAGAAAGGAAAGAAGAAGTGATGTTGTTGGGACCTCTTTGCTTCATCGTGGTGGAAGTGATTGAACCGCTCCATAGAGGTTAGGTGAGCCATCCGGCAATGCGGTCTTCCATTTAAATGGTCTCGCTTCTTCCGTTGCATCTTGTCCCAGGTCTCCATGAGGGCTCCTGTACATTTTGTATGGGTACTGTAACAGGCGTATATTGTTTAATTGGCAACAGTGTATCTTGTTGGTGTAAGACAGCTGGTTAAGTTGGTGAGCGAACATGGTCTCTCTCGCGATGTGGGCTTGGTGGTTGACCTCATCAATGATCATCCTGTTTCGCTAGCCGAGAAGACAAACACCCGGACCATGGGTGGCATATAGACCGAGGACCGCAACCACCTCATGAAGCCCGCGTACCACCTCTACCTTGTGCTAATCATCCTCCAATGCCCCTAATGCACTAGGACGTCGGAGTCAACTTTGATTTGGTAGATATATGTCTTGTGTCACTTCCAGACGTGAAATGATCATCCACTGAGCAGTCGCCACGAGAACAAGGCAGAAAAAAAGGGATTCGCTTTTTAGTCGACATATTACTTGTTCCTCTAATTCTGTCGAAGTCACCGTCGATGTCACCCAAGAATCCCGAACTCGATTTCGGGTCAGATTACAAACGGGCTTCATTTCAACATGCCTAAATCCGTCACCAATTAAAACGTAAATAATCACCACATATCCGTTGACTGGTCTAAGCCCTCTTCGTTATCAAAATTGTGTAGATTCTCTGTCTGAATGAAAGGGGGGCATCCAGCTCTGCACCAGCCCCATCGAGAGAAAGAGTACTGCACCGTAAGCGAGTTCTAGGGAGGCATGGAGCCTGGCGTAGTGAAATAACTGCCATCTCTCTTGCCGCTTAGCCCCCCCTCAGATTGAAGTGCCGCGTCGTGCTCCTGAGTCTGATAGTCTGAGTAGCGAGATGCTTCTCCTGTAGACAACTCGACGCCTCCCAGTATTCCAGCTGGCGAGTTTCCCCCAGGCTTATGCGAGTCAGTGAAGAGCGGCGCCGATATGATAGACGGGAAAGTACTGGGTGGCGGCTCCTGTACGGGTTTGATAATGGTGTTGGCGTCGAGCTCCTGGCGAGCCACCAGGCGTACCAAGGGGAGGCTTATACCCTCCATATGCTTGGCGAGATGGACAGTGAGGCTTTTCCACGTTAAGAACTCCTTGCCGCAGAATCGGCATGGCTCGTCTTTAGGCCTTGATGTACTCTCCTGGTGGCATCTTTCGACTTTTTGCCAGGTCAGGTCTTGTCCTCCCCAACGCTTAATAGCCGCTTTAGTCTTCATTTTAGGTTCCATAAATTTGTGCTCTCGAACGAGATGCTGGAGGAAATTATCTCTTCGGTAGCAAGTATGTCGACAGTCGTCAACGTCGCACGTCCACCACTCGAGGTGCTGTTACGATTGTCAGTATTGCTGTTCTTTTAAGTCTGGGAGAGAGCTGACCCTATGTCCTTCATTTTCGTGCCGCACCCAGTCGGCCTTGCGCTTGAATATCTTAGGCTCGCGGCATCGATCCCAAGTGCACGTATAAGGTTGTATATCTTCGTGTACGTGTCTGGTCCAGTCAGAGGGGTTCTTAAACGCTTTTACCAAGAAGCAGATTTGGCACTCGAACTGTGCAGGAAAAGAGGTGATCGGCGGCAAAGGAATATTTGGCGGAAAGAATGCCGTGTTCCTGGCTTCTATCAAAGGCGTGGCATCATTCGAGTCTGCCTCATAGCCTGCTTCATAATTCGCAAAAAAAGCGTCCATTCCACGCATCTCTTTTGTCGCACGCAATGATACGGCTTTGCCGCCAGAGTGGATACACATCTTTCCAGCTGGGCAATTACCTGTCATAGTCTGTTGCACATGTCTGACTTTTTGATGTAGAAGAGCTTTATAGCGAATGACTTGTTGATGAGCCATACGATCAGTCAGGAATGTGTTCTGTTCCGCTAGCCTTGGATTCATATTCAGCACTTGCTGCCTAAAACCTGCAAAAGTAGGAGTGATTTCGTCAATGACGTCGTCAATTGGCGTCCCGACGCTGTTGCCATGATCGCTATAGGATTCCTCTGACGACCCACCAAGAACAAACTTAGCTCGAGACTTCGGCACCTCGAATGTCTTTGTTGCTGGGGAGGACTGGGAAGCCGGGATTTCGAATGTTGTGTTAGGAGGGTGGACGGCTGTGGGAACCAAGGAGCCCATATCTGGAGAGACAGGGTCGGCGGAATCCGCAGAAAGATTCCTGTGTGATGCAGCCTCAAGAACGTTGCCGAATTCGCCGGCCTCTTCATTAGTGCTTGATTCTTGATCGGACAGGGGTTGAGGCTGCAACATCTGCTGGTGCCCTGTTTCTGAGGCAGCGGGGCTTTTATTTTGTGAGGCAGTTCGAGAGAGATGCCCTTCATCAAGATTCTTCTCTTTTGTCGCCACTACATCCTCGATTATGGCTTGATCATTTGTCTTGTTCTTCCTTCGGTCTTGAAGTTGGATAAGGACAGGGTCTTCGCGAGGCTCGGGGAGGCTCGACTGCTTGACTTGTTGAAATACAGCGGCCCAACGATCGTCGTGACCATGTTGGTCGGGCACATTTCCATCCACAGGTGTTCCAGCAGCTATGTCCTCGAATATAGGCAAAGGAAGATCGTGTGTGTTCTTTTTCTTTACAGCGCCAAGGCCAAGACTTGATTGCCGCGCATTTGAGTCCGCATCGTCTCCATCGCCGCGGTCAGGAAGTGCTAGTAAGGCAATGGCCTCGAGGTGCTCGAGAATGTGGTTCTGCATTCTCTGCTCGGGGGTAATATCCGGTGCTGCGTCATCCGTGGTCTGCGCGTTCACTAGCCGGGGAACAAACTCGCAACAAATCGGACACTTAGACTCGGCCACCGAAAGTGTAAGGTTGAGAACGGTGAAAGTGTTTGGGGCTGGCAAGGTGCCCTGCTTGATGAGACCAGGCAATTGGGATTCTGTGAAAGTATCAGGGTGTTCTCCCCGTATATGGTCCTCCAGGTCCTCGGATGAGCTAAAGACCTCTCGTTCATGGCCAATAGCTTGGCAGGAGTAAACGATCGTGTGCTGCCATCGAAGATGCCCAAGCCACTCCTCTGATGTCTTGAAGAACGTGTGGCTCTCTTTGCAGTCTTCGAAGAGGCAAACGAACGGCTCAATGTCCATCAGAATATGCCGCGTCCAACGAGGCTCCTTCATTTCTTCCTGTCTGACCAATCTTGAACAGTAAGGGCATTGGGCCTGATCTTGGCCATCAAGATTTGGTGGTGGTGGCACGTCGAGTCGTTGTCGTCTGACCACTGCCGCCTTCGTGATTCTCGATAACGCGGTCGACTTTGCATAGTCCGCAAATTTGGCACGGTTGACGGATGAAGCATTGGTCTTGGAGAAAGCTACGCTGTGCAGCATTGGTTGGGCGCGACCCTTGCCCCTGACACTAGAACGGTCGTGGCGTTTGCCAGAAGTTTGATTCAACAGTCCCGCCCCAGCAGCTGGCGTTCCCGTGTCTTCTTCGTCCAGCATCGCGGCTGCAAATGCCCACTCAAGGCCGTGATTAAGCTTCGACTGGTGGCGTTGTCTGTATCGAATTTTCATCCGCCGAAAAACCACAGCCGCGACTAAGCGATTAATTAGAAACTCAGGTGCCTGCGGAAAGTGTGTTTTGATGTGGCTCCATGCGTGGTCTTGAATATCTTCAAGCTCTTCAGTCTGTCCCCTTTCTTTCAGCTTCTTGATAAGCTCCCGGACTTTGGCATCCTCAGAGGAGGATACAGGCTTTCTGAAGACTGTAGCCAGCCTGTAAAGTCTATCGATCACATTGTTGGCTTCCTTGACAAAAATTGCGGAAGGATCCTGACCTTCGACGCCATCATTCGAGCCCGAATTTTCTGCGCTTGAATCCAAGCTCAAAGAGGCAGATGAAGATCCCGAAGAGATTGGACCTGTGTCCCCCCCTCTGCCCACCTCATTAACTTTGTCGTCGGTTTCTTCAAGCAATGGTGGATGAACCGCTTTGAACAGACTTTGTTTCAGCTTGGCCGTCATCGAAAAAAGCACTTGGACCAGATCTGGATCGTCGCGAAGCCGATTGTCCAAAGAGGCATTTTCGGACGCAAAGACACCGACATTTCCTGCCCAGATCTTCAGTCTGAACAGAATGTTGGCGAGCTCCAACCGCAGATTTGAATTTAGAGTCTTGTCGGTCTGGGCGGGAGTAAGAATTTGCACGCATTCGCGGACTTCGTTTGAGACTGACATTTTGATGGCATGGAACAGTTGTGCACGCCTATCATCCTGTGGCGGGCTGGGCTGGATGAGCTTGAATAGAGGTAGGAATGTGGCTGGAAATAAAGAGCCTTACTGCATGGAGAAGCGGGGTGAGATGATAGCCAACAATCTTCGCAGGCCTATCAGTGATCAAGAATGAGAATAAATGCATGTGTGACGTTGTCAAAGGTGGGGTTTGCACGTCAAATTTTGTGTTAATCTGACAGATCTAACCACAAACTGCTTCACAGTCAAAATAACTAGGCAGGTCAAGAAGGTATCGGGTCGTTGCTTTCTTCTCGAACCAACTTGGAGCCATGTCGGGCTTCGAGGTGGCAGGAGTTGTGCTTGCCGTCTTGCCTTTCTTCATCGAAGCCGGCAAAGCGTACGGCGACCATGCCACTGCGCTCCAGAAGGCGGTGACGCGGTCCACAAGGGACAAGGAGTTGCAGGAGTTCTACGAAGAGTTCTATTGGGACACCTACGAACTACGGAAGAACATTGAGAAAGTCGTCCTGGTACTTCCCAGCCTGTCTGACGAGCGAAAGCAGCAGGTCATCCGCAGCACCAACCTCGACACTTGGGACCAGGCCCAGGACGTGGCGGCAGCGCTGCAAGACTTTTTGGGTGCCGACGACTACGATGCCTTCCAAATGGTTATGGGAAAAGTCTTGGAACTACTTGCGCGTCTTATCAAAGACAAGACGGTACATATATCGAAGTCAGAGAAAGTGAGTTCCACTCACGTGGCGTCGTAAAGCCACCGGGCATGACACACGGGTGAGCTGAAAGTTGACAATCTGCCCTTAGGACCACAGAAAAATGCTGGAAAAACTCAAGAACTTGCAAAAGGACCGTGCGGATAACAAGACATCCACCAGCCTCTGGGAACGCTTCAAATTTCTCAAGGAAGAACGCCGCTCAACGTATCTGAAGAATCTGAAAAGGTGGAATGAGAGATTCGGAAAGGTCGTCGATTCCGCCTGCGAGGCAGCGAACGAGCGTAAGGCCGTTGTGATGCATCAGAAGGAGAAAGGACCTTCGACCCGCCTGCGTACCCTCTCCAAGAGACTCTTCAGTGCGCTCTGGAGACGCTGGTCGTGCAGCTGCGAGACGCCCCACGAGGCGAGATTCTGTATCGCCACGTGTGGCCGCAATTCGAAGAATGATCTCAGCAAAACCAGTATCACCTTCGATTTCCTCATCTCGCATCACCAGTCGAAGTGGTGTGAGGGTACGGTTGTGATCGAGTCTATGAAGTAAGTTTCAGTGCATCTCGGAGAAAAACCTAGTATATCGACAAAAACTGACCAACCTCTCAAAAGCCTCACAACATCTCAAGACCGTGCCGAGCTTCGAAATGTCTGCGAGGCCATCACGTCAGGAATGAACCCTGCTAAGTACAGCGTGCAGCTCCTCGTGGAAGACTCCGAGCTATCCCAACGGATATGGAGGCTCAATATGCAAGAAGCCAAGCTTCATTATCCAGAAGCGTTTCCTGCCATCTCCTTTGAAACACTGCTGAGCCGGCCCATGCCATCACTCATCGAAAGACGACGACTCGCACTCACCTTCGCCTACTCGTTTATGCAGCTCTATGAGAGCCCCTGGCTGAGCGGGCAATGGGAGAAGAAACGCATGCACTTTTTTCGTATGGCCTCCGGAGACCCTGATTTGAAAAGACCATTTCTCAGCGCCTCGTTCGACCAGTTCCCCTGCGGGCCAGAACCAGTTGATCTACGCCGTTTCCATAGGAACTCGGGAATTTTGAGGTTGGGAATACTCCTGATAGAGGTTCACATATGGAAGCCCCTTGAGCGTTTCAGGGACGAAGATGACCTGATAAATGGCCAGCCTACTCCGAACACAGACATGGAGGTCGCGAAGCGTGTGTTGAAGACACTAAAAGGTGATTGCTTCCAAACATACACGAGCGCGATTGAATCATGTCTAAGCGTGCCGTGGGTCTCATCGGTGTCAAGGGTCAGCTTGGATGACCCTGAGACTTGGTTTGGCATGTATCGTGACATTGTCGAGCCTCTGGAGAAGGAGGTGAATTTGGGGAACTTCAAGCCAATAATGTAGAAGTGATGTACAAATAGCAGAGCCGTTTTCACGCGGACAAAACATAATGTCTCAGGCCAAGTTGTTTCGGGAGAGAGGCAGAATAGTCTTCTCTTCAACCGTCAGGTAAATTTGCGACGCTCTCTGGAGGGTCTACATCGGAACCTAGGACGCCCATACCATACGAGTTAACAAGCGCTCGAAAGTCCCTTTTCTCATTATGAAATTGACCATCAGGAGATATCATTGCTTGCGAAACCTCCTTGGCGACCGACAAGGTCTTTTTTTTCCTTTGGCTATGGTGCAAGCCTGTAACAGCATCGGCTTGTGTAGGGCTCTGCCACGCCATTTTTAATCATGAACTCGAGCCTCTCTGCTTTAGTGACCAGGTTTCGGTAGGCCTCCCCGAGCGAAGAATTGATCGGGACGTGATAAAGCTTCCCGTCGTAGCGAGCGGTATACAAAGTCGCACGTACTGCCCGCTTCTTTTTCTTCTCATTCTTTCCCATCTTCTCCTCCGTTGCAGCATCGTCACCATCACCGTTCGAACCTTCCACAGGGTCAGGGAGGTTGTTGCATGCCACACCGAGGTCCGGGGTTGAGTTGCCGCGGGTGAGATTCTGGTCTTCGTCGTTACCAGATACACAGATGGTCATGTTGATGGGGTCTTTATCGTCGCCACGCATTACATCTGGCTTGTCTTTGTCCATGTTGTTGGTACCGGTGGTGGTCGTGAGAACAGCAATTGGTTGTAGGAGCAGCAGTAGGTTGGTCAGTATGACGAGCTGCATTTTGAGCAAATTTAGGCAGGGCAAGCAATATTTAAGCTTGGTGCGGCTCTGGGAGACTAACTAGTGACTAGGTTTTAGTGGTATAGATAGAGCACTAGATGTGTAAACTTTGTAGCTTAGGCGCGTACCCAAGGTAGTTTCAAAAGCTTGATGGGCTTTCATAGTCCCATACAGATCAGACAGTCAGTTATATATCCAAGAAGCTACAAGAAAGACTGGAGTAGAACTCTGACAGCCCATTTGTATGATATCGCTTAACACGTTGACAACTCTTTGGGTCGTGCCCCTTCCTGCGCTGGACAGGCCAATTTGAAGTCACTGGAAACGATGAGGCATCAATCGTATATCCGAGCGCATTTACTCCATTCATAGCCCTGGAAAGTCGAAAACCGTATCCGACAACTGGTTGTTAGCTGGAGGTGTCATTGAGTGATGAATTAGAGCCACTGGTAGGGCTGACAAGGTATGACACGTCATCGTCAACTAATCACTAGCGAGCGTTCTAGAAGGACCATCCTCGAGCTCGCTTATTTCTGCCTACTTAGGCCCAAGTGCGCAGCACATAGGGAACAAACCTTGGTAACTTATATAGAGAAGGAGTACGGTATTGCCCTGTACCACGACGTGCAAAACGGAGTACTTGTAGCTATCCATGGATCGTCCTTTTTGTTTTGTGCTTAGGGGGAGGGGCAAGGAGGGTGAGGGCAGTGGGGACCTGGGAAGATACTGCAAAGTTCCACGTAGAAGTGGCGCCTAGCAGAAGCACTCCAATGATACATCGTCTCATATAGGAGGAAGAAATTCCAATCAGAACAGTACAAGTTGTTATGCCAGGCACTGGTAAATTCTTTAACGATCTAGTAATTCTATTTAATACCTCTTCTTTGCCCATTCGCTGACTTTCTTCGTAAACCTCACGGATCTCGCATCTACAGCCCTGTTGAACAGATCGCTCACCCAGAAAAGCACAAACGTGTTTACAAATGCCCCCATAACCCACCTCCTCATGTACCTCGCGTTTGCTTCGTCCCATATCACTTGCGCAGCATCAAGTTGGTTTTGCTGCACAAGAGACTGGGCTTCTTTGTCCGCATCCATCCATGCATACCATGCGGGACGCAGATATCGCATTCCGACAATCTCATTGACGCTGCTATGACAGAGGTACATGGAGTAACTAAGGTCGCCTAGATATGAGGCAAAACGGTTTGTGAACAGGCGCTGCAATAGTGGCTCGTCGTTGCCGTTCTGTCGGATAGGTGGCGAGTACATCAGCGCTAGCATTATGAGGATGCCGCCCCAGGATAGCCAGAAAAACTGCGTCATGGTCTCGTTTCCGTGGTATGGGGCGGGCGTGTACTTCGCGGCAAGTGTCTGGTATCCTGTGGACTGCGCGCCCAGACTCTCTGGCCAAGAGCAGAGGTGGCAGCCAAGGAGAAACCAAAAGATAGTCGTGGCGTGGCCGAGATAATGGATCAATCCGTAATTTTTCCAATGCTTCTGCCCAAATTTTGCCTCACCATCATTTACATTCTCCTCGTCTGATAAGCTGTATTCGTGGAAGGGCGGCCATGTAATCGACAACTCAGCTAGCACTGGGCCAGCCAGGAACATAGCCTGGTCACAGAATCCTAGCTGAAAGGCCCACGCTATAATGAACAGCAGGACGGAGGTTCTGACCCATGTCTTTGAGCGACAGAGGGCAATCATTAACAGAAATATCATCATTGACCCGTTCCACTCGACCGGAATGGTCCACAAGTGACCGTCGTATGGATTTGGGAACTGTGTCGTACGCCCAGGGGCAAATTGAAATGGATTGAATTGGCCGCCCAGTACCGATAGCCAGTGCCAAAACTGTTCAGAGGCAGTTCGAAGGGTCGGAGGAATGGTTGCTGGGTTGTTGTCGACTATTGGCTGATGAAGAGTAGGCCAGCGAGCCAGCACCGCGATGATGGCCGTTTGGACGACGATTGAAGGGTAAAGCCGGAACGGTCTGCGAAAGACTGACCCCGAGATTGAATCCAGAACTTTCTCGCTGTTTAGTTTGGAACCACTCGCTTTGATGATTGATATCGTCTTAACGGACAACACAAAGCCGGAGATCAGGAAGAAAATGGACACGCTTGCTCTCCCAGAATGAATCACCCTGATGATTGGTAATTGCCAAAACAGGTGGTTTGACTCAGCAGATCCGTAGCCGTTGCGTAGGATTGGGAACCAGAGATAAGAGTAGTGGAATATGTACACAATGAAAGCGGCGACTCCGCGAAGCCCGTCGAAATACGCCGTTGGCCGAGGCGGTGTTGTGCTCTTCGGTCTAGATCGGCTATAGAGCCTGTTGCTGATGAAGGACGGCAGGATAATCCGTGACGCGACAATAACACTCTGCCTCACACCGACACGCCTTTGTTGAGAAGCCTGATTGACATCCATTGACGGTTGTTTCTCCTTGATCTCGAAGCCATTCTCGTTGTCAACGGGATTTGCGTCAATTGTCCAGCTCGGAAGAAAATCAGTGCCCATGATCCGTGTGTACCTGCCCTGGGAGATACCAAGAGCAGGTAGAATCTGGTTTAGGACCATTTCGGCTCCAAAAGAATAGGCTTTGTAAGGGCCGTCTGGGCGATAAGGTTCAAGAATCTGTGAGAAGCTGACGATGTTGAACCTCAGCGAGGGCAAAGAGGCATTACAGACGTTCAGACCATGGTTTATGTGGAAGTGTCTGGCATTTTCAAACCTCCGTTCAGACTAAACCGGGAGAAATTAGTCCCTTTGGCAACTCCCAACCTCAATTACCATTCTTCATGTCTCTATTGTAGACGGCTGGCAATCGCCGTCGTGCTTTCGTGACAGTGCGTGGCCTCCATGTCTGAGACATCCCACTTCGTGCCACGGCGCGGGCTGGTGGCGGGCAAACATGTCTATGGAATGTCAAAACTAAATGGTTTGACTCGCTTATTTAGATTATGACCTTGGCACGTCGTTTCGATTGGCCCGCGAATGAGCATTCCGTCTTAGATATGCCAAGTCTCAACGGTTCTGGGAGACACGGACCAAGACGTTGAAGAAGATGGCTTGGACAAGCCCCCTTCGCTCGGGTGTAAACTCTTCATAGCACCATTTTAATCCATTGAGGAATGGCCCCGCTGTCAAATTCTTGAACGTGATTTGTTCGACATGTGAAGCAAGGCGTGAACCCCACGCACCAGTGATATCCCCCCTTCTCCCTGCAAATCCACGAATGAATGCAGTAGTGTATTTGCAGCCGGTTTGGATTGAACATGCAATCTTGCTCGAGTGATTGTTTATGCATGAAATATAGAAACAGACCTCTGCGTCGCGAGACTGTAGTGCCCTGCATATGTCTCGTGTGGTCGCACAGGCTTTCGAACTCTGACGAGGATTAATTGACACCCCGTCGTTTCAAGTATCGGTGACAGACATGTTCCAGGCTGTCGGTGCCCAGATTCAGCTGTGTCATGTCTCTTCGGAGCATCATGAGAGGTAGAGGCGCTCGCGCTTATGAACAAAGCTGCTACGGAATCTTCCAAGGAAAAGGTGAAGTCTTCACTAAAGGGCTTGAGCCTTTAGCATAAATTTTGCCTCGGGGTAAGTACCCGGCTGTCTACGCTTCACACGTCGAGGTTTTACAGCCATATATCTAGGAAGCACGACCTTACCAACATGACCCGAGCAGGTGTTTGCACAGTCTCATTGCGACTTCGCTGTGTGATGATTTCGGTTTTTTCTCTCGTTAATTAGGCAGCCGAACTCCACCTACAAGAATTTGAAAAAAAAAAGGGCTGACCGTATTGGATGCCTTGCTCGCATAGACTCTTAAACTTGAAATTGAACTCCATGCAGTATGCAGTGAGCTTCATTAGGTATGGATGTTAGACGTAATTCAATTATGCTCATTAATCTCAACGCAACTTGCTGCTGTAACTTTAACAAATTAAGTTGTACATAAGGACCATTCCTTTCATGTAAGGTACTCAGCCTTCGTGCCCATTACATCTAATCATCATCTTCCGCAGCTGCCTTCTCAACAAGGTAATATCGATCCGAGCCTGTCTCAGAGTTTTGATCGTGCTCGATAGCGATCTTGTTGAGCTGCAATAGGGCGTTCTCGAGGACAGTATCCTTGTGGTGTCTGTCCTTCCGGCCAAGGTCGTTCAGCCACCGGATCTTGTTAAGCATGTAGTAGACAATGGCGATGAAGATGGTGACGCCGATCGAATACGCCCAAACAAGAACCACGGTGACGATGTCCGTCCAACCATTGTCCGAATTCTGGAAGATTGTCTCGGGGCTAGTTCGCATGACGCCACCGCCTGAGCCGGATAGAAAGCCGAACAAGGCGAAGATGGTTGCGAGCACATCCACGACGAAGATGGCACCGACGAGCTGCCAAGATGGCCAAGTCTTGCCGCCTCTGGTGACGAAGATGAGCCAGTTTTCGGTTAACGAGACCTCGAGGAAAAGGACTTCTTGAATCGAGCCGAAGTTCTGGATGATACCGCCGTTCTCGAGGAACATTGTCCCGCGAATGATCCATGTAGCGGCGGCCAACAGTGATCCCAGTATGAGACTCACAACCCAGATCTTGGGCAGCTGCCACTCGACGGGCCGAGGCTCGACATGTGCATTATCATAAGCGACAGCAACAGTAGCCAGGTCGGCAAAAAGCGCAATGAAGACAATAAGATCCGGACGAATAGTCTCGTTGAGGATGATCATTGAGAGCGTCAAGTAAATCTCGAGGTGGATACACAATGCGATTCGGTATTCCACATAGGCTTTCATCCGTTGGAAAATCTGTCGTGCTGTCTTGATAGAAAGAATGATAGTGCTGAGGCCTGGTGCGAGGAAGACGATATCGGCTGCCGCTTGTGCCGCTTCGGATGAGCCCTCTACAGCAATACCACAATCGGCCTTCTTCAGCGAAGGGGCATCGTTGACACCTGTAATTTTAGTTGTCAGTACTCGTGTGTTGAATGAATTGAAAATTGCTGCCAATTTGAAGTCATATCGAGGAGTTTCACGTTTTTATGGTGAAGGTCATAGAAGGGGGTGAGACGTACCATCACCAGTCATGGCAGTGAGTGATCCTCTCTGCTGAAGCATCTCGACGACTTGGTATTTGTGCTCAGGGAAGACTTCTGCAAAACCATCCGCACGATCGATAAGGTCATGTTGCAAGGTGCCGGAAAGGCCGCTGTTGAAAAGCTTGTTTGCGTTGTAGACCTTAGTGCCGAGACTCAACATCTTGCAGGTTTCCTTTGCAATAGCGATAGCATCACCAGTAAGCATCTTGACAGGCACACCTGAACAGAATTAGCGTCATTACAGTCCGGCAGCTTTGTGGAGCGCTACATACCGAGAGCTTGGGCCTCGATGATGGTCTGGCCGGTGTCCTCACGGGGTGGGTCGAACATGGAGATCATGCCCAACAGCTGCCAGTCCTCGTCATTCTTCTTGACGCCGACACCAAGAGAACGGAATCCACGACTGGCAAACTCCTTGGCCTTCTGGTTGTACAGGTCCTTGACCTCGGGCGAGCAGTTGGCCAGGTCCACAACAGCCCGAGGAGCACCCTTAGCGCAGATGTAACGGTCTTTTCCAAGGCGGCATTCGCAAGTAATGCGCTTTGAGACGGGATCGAAGGGGGTGAACTTGTCGGTAATCCATCCTTGGCGCAAGATCTCACGCGCTTTGGGGTAACGCTTGAGAGTCAGAATGGTGATCTTGTCGATCGGGTCCAGGGACTGAATGTTGTGAGAGCTAGCCAGGGCGGCAACCGCCATCATCCAGTTGACATCTTGACCTTCGGCGACATAGGGCTCCCGAATGCTCAACTTGTTAGCGGTCAAGGTACCCGTCTTATCGGAACAGAGGACGTTGACGCCCTGGGGAAATGAAACATATTAGTATTCAATCACAAGACATTCCTCAAAACAAATAGAACCAAAAGGGTCCATCAGGTGCTCAGGATAACTTACAGCCAGTGACTCAATGGCAGTCAACTTCTGAACAATAGCCTTCTGCTTAGCCAGATATGCGGCTCCGACGGCTAGTGTGGTGGTTGTGACAACAGGAAGACCAACAGGCACACCGATGATGAACAGGATGAGGGCGTAGTGCAAAAGCGTCTGGACGCCTGGCGAGGCAATAGGGATGTGTCGGAAGAAGCCCCCGATCCATATCGCCAAAATCCAGAACATGACCAGGACAAGCAGTGAAGTGCCGATGCTGTCCATGACCTCTTTGAAATGCCCGCGGTCCTGTGTACCCTGCACCAAGCTGGCGGTCCTGCCCACGAAGGAGTATTTTGCCGACGTCTTGACAATCGCATAGGCTTTGCCTCGTTTGCAGCCGGTCGTATAGAAGACCAAGTCTCCCATGTATCGATCCACAGCAAGTGACTCGCCTGTGATGGCGGATTGATCGCAAGCAAGAAGTGGCAGGCCGAAATGGACAGACCTGTCGTCATCATCGTGGTCTCCAGCCTCCTTGTCCGCCGACTTTTCGTTGCTGCCACTCTCGTCGCCGGATTCGGCAGAATCTCCACTAAACTTGTCCTCGTTCTTGAGCTTCTTGAATTCATTGTAGTCCTCAGGGTGGGCGTAGTCACAGATAATCTGGCAGTCAGCAGGGATGGTCCGGCCCTCCTGGAGAATGACAATATCTCCGGGAACAAGCTCTCGCGCCAGGATTTCTTGCTCCTTGCCGTCACGGACAACAATCGCTCGCATGGCGATGTCACCCTTCAAACTGGCGACGACGTCGGCTGCCTGCTTCTCTTGATACCATCCGACGGCGGCATTAAGAATAAGAATTCCTACGATAACACCGAAGTCGATCCAGTCCTCTAGACCAACGGCTAATAGTGCGGCGATTTCCATTACTGTAGAGGTATTGTCAGCTCTAGCCCTCATTCACAACAAGAGCATCATGTGCGGATGGTGAGGGCTCATGCGAGACACTCACCATAAAGAATGGGCCCTTGGAAGAAACCCATGAATTTCCTGAGCTGGTTTTCCTTCTCAGCGACGAGCTCGTTCCACCCAAAGCGGCGGCGGCGCTCATCGACATCGTGGCTGCTGATACCCTGTCGCATATCCGTGTCGAGCCATGCCTCAGGAGGGACGAGGTTGTGGTTTTCCTCAACTTCAAGATCGCTGCTGAACATCAGCTTGAGAAGGGATGGCGATTTCTTCTTCTTCTTCTTGCTGTCCTCCTCTTCTTGCTCGGCAAGCTGTTGGCCGCTAGCATCGAATTTGGTGATGAACCGGTCTAGAGCCTCATACTCGGGCAGTTCGCTATCGTCGACGTCGTGGCTGAGACCTCCGTCGGTGCGGTCTGCCGCTGCAGCCTCGACGTCGTCGGAAGGCGCAGCATGATTTTCTTTGTGATGTCCGAACGCCATGTTCCCGTCGATGTAGGATCAAGGGAATAATAGCACCAAGAACGATCACCTGAGAACGCCTACTAGAGACACGACAACCTGTCACCGGAAGTAGTGTGCATGAAATATAGGAGAACTAGGGACCGGAAATGGGAACCATTGAAATTCGAATCATCACAAATCCAAAACTCGAGCGAGGAAGCCGACACCAGCTCTCTTGAATGATTTGTCGTGAGACATTTTTTTTCTTCTTGCGGCTCTTTTGCTTACTCGCCGTGTGATCCGGTTCGCTTTTCGGCTTTGCACACCGTACGCACGCACATCACATCAGGCTGGCATCATTTGCTCTCGCCCGACAGCAGGGAGAAGTCGCGCAGAAGGGGGCCCACATAATGGAAACCCAGGGAATATGTGAGGTCATTAGCAAATGGGATTGAGGAGTTGGATATCCGACGTGCGGTATTTTGCTGTCCCGCTGGCAGCAACGGCTCTTGATTCGCTGACCAGTTCCTCGTGCTTGTAATTCCTTTGCTTACTGTGGCGCTACGGGGGGCGCGCAAAGAACGCATGGACGCTGGGATGGCATATTGTCGACAAAGAAAAGACCGGCCGGACTGGCGGAGTAGCAGAGCCGGTCGAGCCGGTGGTTCCGTCTGTGATCGGCTCTGATCTTCGCAAGCGTGCGAAGACCACATGAGAGTGGGGCGAATGTGCCTCCAGCATGCCGTCATGGCGTGGGTTTTTGCAGGTTTCCGCGGGCGGCTTCCTGGACATTTTAATCTGGGGACTTTGGACATGAATAATTCCACGTACTGTGTGCGTGTACTGCCTGGCTGCTCGCCTGCAAGCGCAGCCAGGCTGGTAGAAAGGCTAGCCCGACAAATTCCTCGCGCCTCGGCTCATGCTTGGCTTGCGATCAGACCCGCGGGATGTGGGATTTTGAGGCTCAAAAGTCTGTGCCGATCTTCGCGAAGCTCCAAGATCCTACTTAGGCAATTCCCAGTGCGAGGATTTCTCTACATCAGCCCCTCGGGCCGTCCTCGGCAAACCAGCCTACAGCAAATGCTTGGATTACTTGTGTTCGCCTCTTCACAGCAGTCCAGACGATGTAACTACGCTTCGTCATCGTGGCCTATCATTTCTTCAAGGAGCCGTCTTAGGCGATCATCTCTGCATCTACGGCATAGATACTGCAGTGTCGGTCCTAGAATGGAGAAAGTGACGGCTCACTCCAGCTTGTCTTATCACCTTGTCAGGCTTGTTTCTGTCTAGCCTGTCTAGTCAACCAGGAACTCGGTCCCAGCCCCTGGGCTCCGCCGAAAGACCATCCTTGGCTAGAAAGCTTCTTTTCACTACCCACCCCATCGATCCCTGTGCATCCGGATGCACATACTGTGCGTGGGTGCTCAGACAGCGATCACAAACAACGGCGGAACCGCAGCCGGCAGGTCAGAATACAGAAACGGCCATAGTCCGCCGGGTAGACTTATTGGAATTACCGCTACCCACAAGTGTCTACAGTAGAGTGCACGTAGCAAGCCCAGTAGGCCGATTTCATTTTCGGCCCTAGCTGTAGCAGGGCTATATGTCCCGGCTTCTCCGGGGAAGTCTCTACCTCGCCTCGATTCCGCATTCGCCTCCCGAGCTCCGTCCGAATGAGCGACTGGGCGAATCATCGATTCCTCATTTTCAGCCATTTCTCATGGTTGAGTGTGAATGGTCGGTGTCCCCGTTGACTGTTCAGGTACACTGACTGGCCGACAGAAAACACCGCCACCATCGAGGTTCTTCTTGCGATACATCTCGTAACTTTTGTTTTTCTCAGTTCGCGTTCTCTGTCGTGATATTTCAAAGTTCGGGCAGATCGTCTTCAACGGTGCCCCAAACGAAGAGTAATTTTACTTTCCGGTCTGTGTGGTTCGATAGAGATTTATTGAGCCGAAAGGCTAGGATCCTCGTATCAATCTTATATGTGACTGCTCACCTATGACTATAACAACACAGATATTCCTGAGTAGGTATGAATTGTGGCTTCGTTGACCAACTCGAAAGGCCAACACGACCACTCAAATCATGTGTATGTTTGTCCTGATGAGGTCCATATTCCCTGCCACAAAACCAAGATATTAGTGAGCATCAAAAAGGCATTTTTAAATCCCCTACAAGTTCATACACGATAATTCTGTTTTTTATATGAAAAAAAAAAGAGTTTTAGTGTCAAAGGGTCAGGGAAGACGTGTTGACTTGGATTTGATCGATATTGCCTGTGATAGCTGCAGCCACTATTTGAAATGAGGTTTCACTTCACATTCGAGCAACCCACGAGGTTAATCCTGCTTTCAATGCACCATTTCTTCGACCTTCAGGCCATCCGCGGTCCCAGAATAGTAAGCGTCTGACAATTTGGGGTCTTGCCAAGGTATACCAAACTGACTGCTGTTTATTAGCCCTTAATAGCTGTGCTAGTTGCCGTTGCGACGGAGCTGGTCTGGACGACCGAGCTCGGGAAGCCCGTGTATTGTGTCGGCCCAGGCATGACATAGCTTTGAGTGGTGCCGTAGAGGTCATACAGAATCCCCGGGTCCGTCTCGTGGTACAGTGCAGTACCCAACACGCCGCTCGGCTGCACGCTCCCTGTACCGGTGACAGCCAGGTTGAGGCACTGCGGATAGGCCTGCGCACCGTCCGCGTTGCCTGCAGAGTGCAGGGCGATGATCTCGTGCCTCAGGACGTAGTTGCCACTCGCGAGGGTGGCTGGGATCTGAACCAGCCAGGTCGAGTTGTTCTCGATGAGGACGTCGGAGGCCCAGGTGCCAAGTCCTGACCCGCTGATGTAGCCGATGCCGTCGACCTTGAAGAACTTGAGCGTCGTCTTGTCCACCGTCTCGCACGAGGCTGATCCGCAGCTCGCGAGGTAGTCGATGACCGGCCCGTGGTGGCTGACGGGCCAGGTCGGCGTCCACTGGATGGAGATGGAGTCGCCGGCTTTCACTGGGATGTGCCCAGGGCCGTTCGTCGCGTTCTTGTGGCAGATGATGTCTGATGTCTGGAATGCGTCGGGGGCGACGAAGCCGTTGTCCAGGTCGGCGGCCGCCCAGGCGGCGACGATGGGTGGACTAGGAATGTAGGGAAAGCTGCCTGGGTCATAGCCCTGATAGTAGACCCCGTTGATGACCACATTGTTGACATGTCCATGGGCCGCAACGGTTGCAGCCCCCGCAACAAGGGTAATGATATGCTTTGAAGCGATGGCCATGTTGGATACTGTCGTCTGCTACGTGGTGATCTTGTCTTCAACTCTTGCAGGAACCCATTCGGTGCAGTGAGAGGCTAGTCGGAATCGCTTTTCTAGACACAAAATGTCTTGGTGATCCTTATCTTTTATAGTCAAAAATCTTAGCTGAGAAGTGGGATCAGGCCTATTGCGCATCATGTTACTATCCATGTATTCATTGCAACCAAGAAACTGTCTTCCATCAATGAAATTCGGGAGATAGACCCATATGCCAATAGAACAAGCAATATTGACCATTCTGGAAGCAGACACTCGATTACAAGCTCCGCGATGCACACTCGTCTCAGACGACCTCCGTGTCTAAGGAGGCCCCGCAAGTGTACGAGGCCTCATGCTCAAAACCACTCGCCTAGGAAGCCATCCGGCTTGCGACTGGATATCTGCAAGTCGTATGCAGCACCTGAATCACACAATCGTCTTGTCAGACAGGTTGTGGTCCACGAATGAGAGAGGCCATGCAGCAACTATCAACCATGAACGTGCAGCTTTGCCCCCCAAACATCCAAGTCCGGGAAGAGCACTGGGCCGGGTGGCCGAGCCCATCCCTGACCTGTGATCAGATCGCGAAGCATCCCTCTCGTCGAAATGTCACGCCCATTGCCAGCCTTGTACTTTCCGTAAGCGGCAATCTCGGGGCCCCGTCTCCCGCGGTACTTGACGCCAAGACTGGGGTACATGAGTCCTGGCGTAACATCGCTAATATCAGTCACCGCCAGTCAACGTCAGCTATGAGACCGAGTCTCCCACGTGCCAAACGACACCTACCAACGCAGACTGTTCATTATAAGAAGACCTCTTTTACGGAGCGGCCTGAGCGGAAGTTATCTTATATGGGGGAAGGAGGAATGTGTCGCCATACAAGTTTGCTCCAATGGCAAGGTACTGTCATAGTCACCAACTCCTGGACGCCCCCAGGTTCATCCACCAATAATCAACTCGAGGCCGCAGCGAACAATCCTGTCAGGATTCAAGTTCGTCAGAAGACGGAGGAACAATGCCTACTGGCAGCTGCAGCTAGAGGGGAACCAGGAAATAGATTACCACGTGCCGTACATTGCGCCAAGGAAGGAGGCTCTATGCTGATCTCCAGGCTTGTTTTTTTGGAAAGCGACATGTTCGGAACATCGCAACCGACGGCATGCAGCCATGCAAACATCACTGTGCTGGAAGAGACCCAAGAACACCCGGCCAAGTCAATCAGTGAGCGGCCGACGAACTATCTGGGTAGGAGGCGACTGTTGGCCTACACAGTGTTGAACATGATGACTGTGAGCGTGAAAGCCATTGTCATTGAAGGAGCAAGTCTACTGGAACAGGTCCCGAGGGGACTGCTCTACATGTACACGAATCGCGGGATGTGTGCCGGTGTGGGCTTCCGAACCCATGTCAATCAACACACAGCACCCTAATCGACCCGACAGATACAGCTGCGCTCTTAAAAGTATTGGAGATAATCGACTTGAACTTTGCGCAGCATGGCGATTTTGAGTCTTTCTCAGGCCTTTCCATCTACTCCACACCGGTAAATTTTGAGATGACCACATTTATAAACAGTAAATGAGCGCTTTGCCACTGTACATCGAACTAAATGGGGATATCATACGAGTATCATGAGTAGAGTGCACCTTGCCTTTCCATGCCACCACCAACTCCCGCTGCCGTGATGGCTGAATCGGGCCCTGCTTTCATGAGGGCCCTGCTTATCCCTCAACGCCTAAATCGTCCTCTAAGTTGGGTGTCCGTGACCGTGGAGTCGCCATGGCCCGGAGGTGATGTCAGCTCGAACATCGACCGATGAGTCAATGCGACTAGTCACTTAAAATTCCCCGTCGCCGCCTCCACCAGCAACAGAAGCCATCCATAGTCCAACCAGGCCCCAAGTGTTGACCTTCCAGCCACGCCACAAGCCTTCCAGTCCTTGCCCACGTCGGTAGACAGTCTCGGCGACCGCCTTCCGTGCCTTTTTAGGGGCATTCTTTCCTTTGGCCGCTACTGTTGACGCTGCGTGGACGGCTCGTGATCCTTCCTCGTTCACAATCGTGTACATGGTACCGACCACACCTTGGTATCTGCCCGGCTGTACAATTGTCTCCAAGGCCGTGGGTGTAGCTGTCTTGCCGTCAACGACGGACCGCCCAGATTTAGACGACGTGGTCGGACTGGCGGCTTTCTCAGCGGCGCGGATATAGCTGGGCTGGCTGAGAACGGCGACTTGGCCGCGCCGCAGAACGGTTTCCAGGGGCAATTTGATGAAGAGAGCCGCAGCCGAGGTACAGAACTTGGCGACGGAGAAAGTGGCTGGTGACAACTCGCTGTCGATCAAGAACTTGGTGCGCAGGACTAGAGGTGTGGAGAGGGCAAGGACAGGGTGAACCAGAGAGTGCATGATGGTCGGCATGACGAGACTCGAGGGGCATAGGTAGGAGGGAAGAGAGCGGAGCAGGGCGAGCGTCCGCCGTGGGCCGCGGGTCGTCGACGTTATTATTGACCTAGCGGAGTCAGCTTAGTCCAAAGTGTGGTATAATAGCCAAGGGAGCTGACCTCGTGCGGACAAGATCAAGTGGTGAGAGAACGAGACTCGTAACAACAGCGGCGGCGGCTGCCACCCCAAGAGAGGCCCATGGGTAGGGAGAAGCAATATCGACGAGCCTGTCGAGGTCGGTCTTCAAGCCCAGGTCCGGCACGTCGAAGAGCGCGCTTAAGAGACTGCGGGACCAGTTCTCTAGCAAGGACTGCAGGACTGTGTACACAAATGTCGCATTGGTGCCCTTCCACGTGCCCCAAGCGCCTTCTTTCTGCCAGAGTTGTGAAAGTACTTCGGTTATGGAATCAGGACGGCTGATGTTCAATATGTGCGGTGGTATTTCCGCCTTTTTGGTAGGCTGAGGTGAGTCTGGCGGTGGCGTCAAGGATCGTCTCCTCCGTGAGCGCACTGGTGAAGGGGTATGTGGGGCGTTAGAAGTGAAGTAGGCAGGCTCTTCGCCTTCAGAGTCGGAGTCGGGTATCTATGTCATCGTGTCAGCGAGACGAAATGGTGTTCCAGAGCCAGCAGGTGTGCGGGATGGGGGGAGGGGGGCAAGCACAACAGCACGTACCTCCTCATTCCACGGGCTCTTGAAGCTCGCCTGGGCGGACACTGGCTTTGGCGTGGCCGAGGTCGAGGCTGAGGCAGCTGCCAGCCCGCCGAGATCGTCCTGAGCGCGGACCTGCAGGAGCAACTTGGCGGCCTCGAAGGGCTGGGCCAGGAAGACGGATGTGTACTTCCATATCAGCTCGTCGACGACATCCTTGACAGATCGGACGACAGAGGGCGAGGGTTCGGAGATGTAGTCCTTGTAGTCGAGGTCGGAGAAGATGTCGCGTGCCTTGGACGCGTACTGGCCGGGCGGACTGGCGTGTGGCGGCGACGACGACGTCGATGGGCGGGAGAATGCTGTAGGACCGGGGATATTTGAGGTCTGGGCGGCCTGGTCACCGATGGTGGGAGGGATGTAGTACGGACGGAGGGGATTGACACCTTGTCGGCTATTGGTGCTGTTGCCGTTGATGGACATTTCGTGGAGAGGGGCTTTGCAGCCCGGTACCGGTGGAGTGCAAGTGGGTGGGTGTGTCTCTGTGTGTTTATGTTTTATGTCTATGGTCTTGGGGCAGCGGTGGTCATGATCTCGTGCCGGCAGTCGAAAGAGAATTGCGGCCGCCCTATCGTGATCGCGGTCGAGATCGCGGCCGAAGTCCTGTCAGAGGTGTAGGTGGAGATAATGTGGTCGTGATCTATAGACAAAAATGGTGGTGGGTGGTGTGGATGAGGTGATGCGATGCGATGGGTCCTGCGGCGGGGAAAAAACAGAGAAGAACTTTCAGATCAGATCAGATCAGCTCAGATCGGAGTGGCAGAATGGTCTTGCCGTCTCTGTTTCGAGCTTCTTGGCCAAACTTTTACACAAGAGAAGACAATGTTCGCCTTGGAATTCTCAGGCATCTGTTGGAGTGGAGGATGAAGAGGTAAACAAGCTCTTAGCATGAAGTGCTTCACCTCGAGGTGCTTGGAAGCGCGTCATGCACCCGTTTCTGTTTCGACGAGCCGCCAGCCGCATGAACCCTCATCAAACGGGACCGGGACCGTTTTCCCTCCCAGCTCACCTCAAGAGGTGGATGACATAATGGAGCAGAAACGGCAGACAGGGCGACAGGGCGACAGGGCAGTTAAGAGTCATTATCGATAAGATAAGAAGACGACCCCTGTCGCGAATTTTGCTGACGATCCCGAGCTCTTGCATTGGCGTTGGACTGCACGTCAGACCCCAACGCCAAAAGATGCAAAGATTCCATTCGGTTTGCTTCGCTCGACTCAACACCACCACCAACACCACCACCACTGCCCGCCCTTCAATAGCGGCCAACCTCTTGTGCATCTGTCCAGCTGCAGCCAACATGCACTGACAGTCACAACTACTGTCACATACCGTCCCATCATAGCACGACACAGCGCAGCGCAGCGCAGCGCAGCGCATTGCTTGCACCGATTCTTGTCCAAACTGTGGGTAGCCTTCAACCTGCTGTAGGCTCCCGTTGGCGAAGCAGAAACAATATCTGAACCCCACCACCCTTTCATCGTTCCCATTCTACCATTCCAACCCTTCCCGTCCTCCTTCTCTGCGTTCGCCTGCTACTATCCCCTCCTCAATTCCGTCTTTCTCAGCCTACCCCCCTTCTCTTCCCCTCACAGCCATGGCGACCCCGAAAACATTTCTGCGTGCTATGACACGCCTACGGCCTTCCTCGACGCCCTCTGCACCATGTTATCGTCACTTCGGGAGCAAGGCCACCGCCCCTCGAATAATACCCGAGTCTCTCACCACTTGGCCGAAGCCCCGCGTCTGCGCCCGAGCTATCCGACCTGTACATTCGAGGCCTGTGCGATCTTTCTCCTCGACTCCGTCCACACGGCACGGCCACGTTGATCCGCCCAAGCCAGGCGAAGAGCTCTGGGTGACCTTCATCGACAAGGATAACATGGAGCACAAGATTGCGGTGTCAAAGGGTGATAACTTGCTCGATATAGCCCAGGCCCACGACCTCGAGATGGAAGGTACGCCGGCGCAAACCGCCCCAAGAAACCATGATCACAACACCAACACCAACCCCTCCCCCAACCCAACCCAACATTGCGCAAAGCACTGTGGAGCTGATGTTTTCTTCCCGTTCTAGGCGCCTGTGGCGGGTCTTGCGCTTGCTCAACCTGCCATGTGATCGTACAAAACGAGGACCTCTACGACAAGATGCCCGAGCCTGACGACGACGAGAATGACATGCTTGATCTGGCATTTGGCTTGACCGAGACCAGCCGGCTGGGTTGCCAGGTCGTCATGGCACCAGAGCTGGATGGCTTGGTGGTGAAGCTGCCGTCCATGACCAGGAATCTGCAGGCCAGCGATTTCAAGTAGGAGAAGAGGTGGATAGACACTTGTGGAGCCAGCAGACCCCCGAGCCATCGGGTTCGGGGAATGGGCGGATAATAGATGGTGGATAGTGGCGAATGCAATCTAGGGCGACGACGCTGTAGACGTGCTAGGCCATGTGCCGTGGAAGACACCGGTCAGCCATGACGGGCCAGGCGCGACGTGATGGCACGTCGGCCAGGCGCATACTTGGCCAATACCATCTAATGCGCACCCATTTCAATATGGGGGCCAACCTGTATATGTATGTACACGTATCGTCACGATGCCGCATTGTGCGGCCGCAAAGTGGCCAAAGTTGGGTGGGCATGACACATGATGCCTCGAATTGAATAACCCTACTCAAGACAATGACCCGGAGTGGTGTCTGCATGCAATTGCTGAAACCATGGCTTCCAATTTCAACCACAGGATCAAGCCTCCTCCATGGGACCCTTCTTCAGCCCTCCGCCCCCGGAGGCAATCAGATCCAAGAAGCCCTTCTTGCTCATCTCGGTGACCTTGTCCTTCTTATTGTCCATGCCAATGACCCCCTGCTTCCGCGCCACCCGCTCCGCCTCGGCAGCCTTGACCTGCGCCGTGCGGAACGCGTTGAACAGCTGCACCACACCCTTCTGCGCCGTCTTGCGCAGCCTCCGCTCCGTCGCCAGGACCTCGGCCGTCGTCTCGCCGTCCGTGTCGCTGATCACCCTGCCCGTCACGGGGTTGACGTTGGTGAAGGTGCCGTTGGTCGCCACCAGCACGTCCCGCACCCGGCCCTTCTCCATCGCCCGCTGCTTCTGCTCGCGCATCTTGCGCCGCGCCTTGCGGTCCAGGTCCTCGTCCAGCACCTGCCGCACCCGCTCGCGCGCGTCCGCGCTCCGCGCCAGCACCGGGTCCGCCCGGTTCTTGCCCGAGATCTTGGTCCCCAGGATCTTGGTCATGGACGTCGCGAAGGCCTCCGGGTCGTTGCGCTTGGACCTTGATATGCGGTTGGGGTTTGTGGATTTGTGGCCCTGCGCGTCCTCTCCGGCGTGCGAGCCTGCTTCGTCGGAGCTGGCCTCGTCGTCTAGGTCGGAATACTCGTCGTTGTCGCCCTCCTCGTCCTCGTCCTCGCTCTGATCTTCGTCGTCCCAAGTAGATTTTGATTTCGAGGCCGGGGCGTCTTTGGCGAGATTATTTGCAGGTACGTCCCTCGCTATCGGCTGCGGCCGCGAAGCCTTTGTTCTTGTTGCCTTTGGTCTTTCGTCTTCAGTTTCCGATGACGAGCCATTGGAGCTGGCGTCGAGCCCCGAATCTGCGCCATCGTCTACCTTGGCGTTGTGGATGTCATCGTCGTCCGAATCGAGTAAATGGACGGCTTGGAAGTCTTGCGCGTCGTCGGACTCGTCGCTTTGGCTGGGGGCTTGTCGTTGCTTCTGCTGCTTCTGCTTCTTGAGTGGCGGTGCGGCCTTGGGTTTTGACGCATCGTCGCGCGACCGTTTTTTGTATGCTGCGCCAGCCATTATGATGGGATGATTGGGGTACAGACAGTGGAAAAGGTTGGCCGAAGAAGATGCGGCGGTGGTGGTGAAGTGGGTGTAGAGTGAGGTAGTGAGCTGCGCTATTCTGCCGCGGAAATTTTTGGCGGTGTCGACCTTAAGATGCTGAATGACAGGGTCTCAGGTACCTTTGTACCTTTGTACCTCTGTACCCTTGCTGCTTAGTACACAGTCCATCCCCGTCCAGCTGCACCCAGCCCATACCTAGGTACCTGACCATAGTAAACCTGGGGCATCGCATATTCCGGCACGCGGACCATGTTTTTCTCAACATCAGCCTCTCTTTGTCTCTCTGAATGTGCCTGGTCGGGCTCTAATCAAATGCTTAGACTGATGAGGCCGCTAGGATTAAGCTACATATGGCTTGTCCAAGAGGACCTCAATTCCTACAACACACACCAATACAGCCACAGGTTACCTATATGTACCGGGTGCTACACCAATTTTTTGTGAGCAAGAATATGGAGGGGAAAGGAACGTTTTTCGGCTACAGAAGAACGAAGGGGAGGAAGCAGGCAACCTTCAATTCCCCTGCACTATAAATACTGACAGGAAGGTTGTGCATGGCCTGTGCTTTGCCAGAGTGAAATGACAGTCAAAGATTGGCGATGGAACAAATTCATTTACATGTAAACTCTATCTCTTGAGAAGAAACCTCAGTTCCGGCCAGTCACCCATGGTAATCTTGTTTGAAGTCCCTATCTCCCGGAGCCCCATGTCTTCAAATCCTCTGTTCCATCACACCAATTTGTGACATAGGGCCAGCATCGACGCACAGGAGCGATTTCGAGCCCAACCCCCGAATTTTGTACCCGCATCGTTCCCTTATTCGCATGTCACGCTGTCCAGCTCATCCAGCGCGAACGGGGTGTTCTGGTAGATAAGTGCCGTCTAGCAGCAGCCCCGGTTAGCGCAGGCATTGAAGCAAGGCGCGCCGGGCTGAGGGCAACCCGCGCAGGATTGTGGGTCGCGCTCTGTCAGAGCATGGTCGTTGGGTGACATGTTGGGGGCCGAAGCGACGAAGGAGGTGCCTGCGAGGAGGACAGTAACGGCGATCTTGAGTGTGGAGAGGCACAACATTGTGGTGGCTGAGAGAGAGTATGTAAATATGATTGTGACTTGTTTTCAGGGTCTTCTGGCTCAATAGAGTGCTGTCACAACTCGAGGGTCTGTTGAGGTCTGTATGAGCATCGATGTTACATATGGGCAAGGTGGATAGCACCTCCGCGTTTTATACCTGGACTTCCGCGTATAAAGCCACGTGACTATACACCGTGGCCTCGACAGTATCAGGCATCTTGAGTCATAACAACGTATGAATTACAATTTCTCAGGGGCTGCAAAGGTTATTTACCGTTATAAATTTTCTGTTAGTAATTTCGAACCATCAGTGGCACTTTGCCAAGAACTTCCGCTAGGGATTTCGACCGTAAAACTCGGGGGTTTTTATGAAGGAGAGTGCATGAAAGTTCTGACTATACGAGAAACAGAAGTCTGAGTTTACAAGGATCAATTCCAAAACCCCGAGTAACCCGAGATCCTGAATAGTAAAATCGTTTATATCCTCCTGTTTTCACTCCGAGCCGTTATCCCTACCCTTTAGAGATTCTTGACTAGTTTCATATGGCGGCGTGACTCTTCAAGGGCCGACGTATTCTGACAACTCGAGATGTATATATAGGGAGGAGGAACGGGTGTGTCGAGGGGTGCGGTAGGCAGCACGGAGGGGAAGAATGCCAGCGGGTGGTCGCGAACTCACTTAGCCTTGCAAACAAATCCCTAATCTCCACCAGCAGAGGATGCAGCAGAGCAGGCGAGGCGATCTTGACTCGTGAAATTTAAACGCTAGCTAATGCTTTGAGAATCTGGTGACCGGAGCAAAGCATCATGGTTAAACATAGAACCAGTGAATCATGTCTGAGTTTCCAAGACTAAGCATGCGTTATACTGGAACCTGCCTGCCCTGAACGCAATCACAGCCGTGATCGAGCCTTAATTTCCAATGTAAATCTACACTCACCGCCTTTTTAGCTAAGAACAGCCATGTTCAAGTCCGTTCATCGGCTCAATCACGGTTGAACCGTCGTAGGGAGTGATCAAAGAGGTAAGCACCCCCACTCATCTGATATCGTCCTTGAATTCACCTTTCCATACGTTTCTATGGAATCTATGGAAAACTACCGCTTGGGAGAATTTTCTGCGCCGTGATACAAATCCGAGAGACCGGGGGCGGACACGCAGATCAACCGCTGTCTAAATGCTCGGGGCCGCTGTCAGCGCCTCGACGTGGACATATTCATTCTTTCAGTTCCTGAGACTAGACACATCGGACAACTGGAAAAGCTTAAACGTGGATATCATGGCTCCTGCAACCATGCTCTCAGGGCTAAGTGAAAGAACTTCGCCGTCTTGGTGTTCTCCCACGGTATCGGAGTAAAGATGTGATATCCGAAAGCTTGTATCATTTTCAACACGACAAGAGAACTTCAGTACAATAAGCACTGAAGGTTGAAGTCGGTAAATCACTTTCAACCCACTCCATAAGTGGAGGTATGATTATTTTCCATGCTTAGAATACATGCAGCAAATCACAGCAAGACAGCGAGGCCAAGACCCGAAAGAAAGACGAACAATAAAGTACCCAGACTCATTTGCCCCGCTGCACCACTACTAGTAGTGTTCGCAGCATCGTCGGTGCTGTTGGTATCATTCGTCCCTCCAGTTGTGTTGTCATTCTCGCCAGGATGACAACGCGAGGCTTGCATTGCGAGACTGGAGCATGACACATTAAGCGATTCCCAATTAGGAACGATGCCGGCAGGGTAGATGCGCATGAGGGCTATAACAGTAATATTGTTGATGATGGGGCTGCACGCGTTGAAAGTGTCGTTGTTGGCATAGGAAAGTCGCCCGTACTCGCCGATCACGAAAGCGCCGTCTTCATTCGAACGTGTATTGTTCGGGTCACAGGACAAAAATTCTATTGGGTTTTAGTAAAATTGAAATAACCAGTGCCAATCGGTTGCCACAGGGAAGCACTGACCTCGAAATTCACACAGGTAGCCACTTGAGTTTGTGAGTGTCCCATTATCGGTGATGAGATACTCGCCAGTCTCCCATCCGACCGTGGTCAGCTCTGGCACCTGAATGCCGTTCTCGCCAGAGTATAGTGTGCCTGAAGTCGTCGTCAATTGAAACGGACCACAAGTATCTTCGCGGTCTTCTTGACCGAGGACTCTTCCCGCAAGGAAGGCAGCCGTGACGAAGAAAAGAGCTGAGTTAATCATGTTTCAAAAAAAAAAAGTTCAATGGCAAAAGCTAAAGACTAGAGATGGTCACTTTTGCCACCCGAGAGCGAGTTCCCACATCTTTATAATACTGCATTGCCAGCACGCAGTTGCTGCCTGTGGCGGGATTTACACTCCGCCTGCCTTGGTATTGAACTTGGCAAACGATGTATGCAGAAAGCATGCGCTGCTCTCTTGCAATCCCCACTAATTGGTCAATCTCATGATGGACTGCGGTGGAAGCTAACGATTTATGGTGCTTATTTTCAACCCCTGGGAACAATTGGCGGGGCTTAGATGAGAATTTTTGATTGGTGCGCCTCGACTTACAACTCGAAGAGCAACTCGATAAGCAAGTCGTACTATGCTAATCCCATAAAGCTAGTCATGGTCTTATTGGAACTGTGATTGCTGGGCGACTTGAGGGCAGGCCAGATAGCTAAATGAACCTGTTTTGTCATGAATCCAAGGTGTTCGAGGCGACCCGACCCACGGAGAGACAATGGCGATGTTGATGAATCTTCTTAACAGCCTCTGAACAGCCATTGATGCGTTGAGAAGTATGCGTCAAAGCATCAATCGTTCGCATTTGATTCATCCAGCCATTCTTACATTTTTTGTTGCAGGCTAGAGGCAAAGAATATCATACTTCGGCATGCATCCTGTAGTTTTGAGTCATTGAGGTCCAAGCCAATATTGAAGCTTCTTTAATATTTATAGATATATATCGAGAGACTTCCTTACAACTTGCAGATTTGTACAATCTGAGCTCTTTTTGATTTTGTGGTGTTCAATTTAAGTGCTGAAAACACCAGCAGGCTGCAAATCCGTCTTCAGCAAGCACATATCGTAATTAGACACAGAACTTTTTCTTCAACACTATGTGGGACAGTCGAAGTAGGTGCCAGCTTCTTTCCCTGAGCCTTATCCCATTGTCATAAGCAACGTCATCGTATCAGCATTGCATGCAGCCTTGCAGTGTTCGCAGGATACCGCCATCTGGGCGCTCAACACATGTCGTATTGGTGAGCTCACCAGATATCAATCTGAGGGATGCAGACATGGTAACAAAATTTGCGTGATGCCAATGAACCTGAGAGTATTCTGAGCTTTCCTCAAGAATTTGAAACCTGTGGTGTTCCCGATTGGCTGTATATACGTTGACAATTTGATGGTCAATCGCATTATATCTTGCGCCTGCTGTTTCCGTTTCCCAGTGCTATAATTGGACGTGCCCGAAATGAAGTTTCTCGCACATTAAGCTGTCAGCATTATTACTATTAAAATACTTTCTGCCACTTGAGTCCCAAGCCGACAATCGATGGCTACCACTCAAGCAACAGTATGGGATGGTCGAGTTCACTCTGGTCCCATACCTTCAAGGCCAGAATCTGAGAACACGTGCTGATACCAAGAAAACAAATCAAACTGCATTCTGTGCTCTACATCTTCTAAGATTTATGAAACACTTGAATCAATGGAAGTTGCTTTGGAGACAAATGCCAGCCCTTTAGCAAGCTGCTGCCTGGCTCCTTTACCCCACCATGGTCTCCATAGTACACCGTGAAGAAGGAATGTTGCAAACACTCACAGATTGCAAAAGCAAGGCAGGATCGGCAAACCATTCGTGATGCGTTTATCTAAGCTAATTGACAACTTTGTCCTTGGCCTTGGTTTTGGGTGTTGACATACCTTCGACACCTGAATACACATGCAAGCAATGCAGCTCAGTCTGCATCCACAACGGCGCCTTCATAGATTCTTGAGCAGTTGGCAGTGGGGACGACGACGGGTTTGCCAGCGCATAAACGGCATGAAGCTAGCTGCAAATTTGGCGACATGCTCGTATTTCCGGCCCGCATTTCTGGTTGGCCGCATCCTTCAACGATCCTTCGCGGCTAAGTGAAATTAAGATACCATCAACTGGGGCTAGGATCAGGGGGCCTTAGCGTCATGTATATAATTCACCTAGACTGACATTGTGAACACGGTGATATGAACACGCGACTACACTACCCTTTTTCTGCTCAAGATTATATCTTTGCGTGGACAACAACCAATTAGACGAAATTCAACCGACACGATTCGAAATTCAGTCACGATGAAGCAGAACACGAAGCTTTTCTTCTCTATTGTGGCGCTTGGCCAAACGCTTGGTGTTATGGCTGACGTCACACTCGACTGCTACTCCTTCGATGCCGTTGCTGAGGTGTCGTTAGCATTCAACACTCCTAGTGCTTGCTCTTCCCATTGTGCGGACGCGGGACACTCTGTCTTTGCAGCACGAGGAGAGGGCTGCTTTTGCCTCGACACCCTACCTTCGAACGACAAAAAAGTAGACGCGTCTAAGTGCAATGAAGCTTGCCCAGGCTACGCGCTCGAAACATGTGAGTCTGTCCAGGCCAACGATGGAGGCGGGTTCGTATCTCAACGTTGATCGGACGCTGACACGTCGACGTGTATAGGTGGTGGCGCACCTGGATACTATTCTGTAGGCACCATCGACGACTTAGGCTCCGATTCATCTAGCACAGGGTCTTCATCAGCCACCATAACTGGAACGTCTACGACAGCGAGCGTCAGTGGCGGTACTGCATCTACCCCCTCGACAACTACTTCCGCTACAGCTATCGCCAGCTCGTCAACCACGCCTTCAAACAATACTGTCACAGTCACGCCTTCCTCGTCCTCCAGTAGCTCCGGTTCAGCATCTCCCACCGCCGAAATTAGCGGTGCGGACGCTTTCATCTTCAGGAAGGGTGCCACTGTGCTTGCATCTGTTGTTTCCGCCGTAGCTGCACTCGTCGCTCTTGTCTAGACCAGCCTACGAGGCTTGCTTTTGAATTCAGATGTTCTGAGAAACCTTAATCCTTGTTGAATTTTCAAGCGAGCCTAAGAGGTGGTCTGACAAGACAGAATCAACTACGAAGACTGGCACACCGGTTGAGGCGATAATTTTCGCAGACAAATAGAGAAGAGACCAGGTTTCCGGGCCCTGGAGCCAGGTAGTGAGTCACAGTGCCTTCAGGCGCAAGCTAGTCTCGAGGATAGAGGTCTGTTCCACCTCAGTGTGAATGGGTACGATATGACATGGAGTTCACCTGTGTGGCTGTTGTCCAGCAGCGTCAGACACGGATAGTGGGTCTTGGTCTGTAATACTACAACCACTTATTCTCACCTTCTCAGGGACACAAAGACGTCTTCGTGCTACTCAGTAAGCCGTAGGACGTCTTTCGTTCGCTTTTCTAAGTCAAACCCAATCAAGACCACCCTACCGCGCTATGATCCCGCGCCTCAGACCGGTGTGATTTTGGTGCTGGTGCCGATTCACTTCACTTTCCGCGCTGCTGTGCGAACGGAAGGATATCGTGTATCTTCTGGTCGCACAGCAGTACAGGGAGTTCTCCAACAAACCCCAATTAGGCTTGAATTAATGCATTAGGTCTTACACCGGAGACAGTTCCGCACGATAATCGTCCAGCCACGGGCGTGTTGAGGCTTCGGTAGTGAGCTGCGTCTTCCTTGATTCGCAAAGTATCCGCAGGCGAAGTTTCGCTAATTGCGTTCCGGTCCGCAGTGTGATTATCTCATCTATCTGATCTGGGGCGCCGGGCAAACCTCACTAGAGAATATGGCGCTGGCCACCGCATTGAACAAATACGAGGGCGGCTGACTACCTCGGCCGGACTGAGGTGAACTAAGTCCATGAACCTTTCCCCAACAAAGGGCTTGGCATTGCAGAGGTTGCTATTTTTGAGATTGTTCTAAATAAATACACTCTCGGTGAAGTTGACATTCTTGCGAGCAACGTGGTGTCGCAGTGCTATTGCCTGTTCGATGTCGTGAAGTCATCAATTCTACTTCGCTGGTCTGGAAAGCAGCGGAGTGTGAGAATGTAGTTCGGCTTGCGTGTCTGGGAAGTTTCTATGTGTCTTTGTGTTTACATGAGAAATGTTGACCACCCTTTCGTCGGTAACAGGATGGCAGCGAATCATCGATGCAATCGGCATCGCCCGAGACACATCGTACAATGTCTATTATCCATGCGCAGACCTTGCTACTAAGCTTACGTACTTTGTTGCGGCGTTACCGTACGACGGCGATCAGCACAATGCTGTTTTTGGCTAGACGTTTCGATGACTACATGTGCATTTCCCTAGTCACGTTAATATGAAGCAGCCACAGAAGTGAACATGCCTGGGTCACACTTGTTCCCTGCAAATTTATTGAGCATCCATCCATGGATATGGGCATATCTGGGCAGTAAGAACGCCGCGATTTCCATGCTCACTCAGACCCAGAGCAGTGGAGCTCGCTGCAAGATTCATATCATAGAAAGCTTTGTGGTAAGACTTTTCCCCCAATCGTTTCGCAGCTTGTTCAATTGACTAACCACCCTATATCAAGCGATATGACAACCACATTCGTTCATGTGATTCAATCGCCAACAACACTAGAAATTGACGGCGCAAACTAATCATTCACTCGGCCTTTCATCAGCCCTGAATTGCTTGGCAGCCCCCAGCTACAGAGTGTTTGCCTCACCGGATTGCTCGGTCTCACCTCAGACAACTGATGCCAAGTCTCAGCTCCGAGTGCAGCAGCTCGTTTAGCCCGACAGCATGCCTTGTCTGACCTTCTCTCAGCCGCTATCACAAAGACTCGGCGACATAAAGGGGCTCAATTGGCGCCTCGCCGACGTGTCTAGTGCGCATCGGGGCACAAGAATCGCGTCGACCTTGTCGTCAACGACGAATGGCGCAGGATCTCTGAACAAAGGATCCCAGGAAATCAAGGACCCTGGCTGAAGGAGGCTTATACACATCTCCTGTGATTATGTTATGACCTGATTGTTGAGCTGACGTCGATTTTGCGGTGGACATCGGCTACCTGCCTGGTAACGGCAAGCTCTGTGTGGCGGATCTCTGACCACCACGATGAGTCTAGCCAAGAGGTGATCACTGAGCTGTTAGTCATAGAGATGGTAGCTGCTGGCCGTCCTTTCTTCTGATAAATGCCCAAGTACCATGGTATTGTGATTTCCTCGAAATCAGGGCTTTGTTTGTTGCTGCAACCGGCCACCATTGTACACTCTCGCTCAAGTTTGGCCGACCTCTGATATTCATACCAGAAATTGCATTTATTAGTTTTCGGCGATCTGGAAGTATCCTGAAAGCCAATCTGAACGCTGTTTACATTTGGTCAAAATGCGTCTCACTGAGCGGTTTTGGGTGACACTCACCGAGGTTGTAGCTTGGATTGCTCCAGCTAACTTCGACCCCTTCAATGAGTTTGGGGGAGTTCAGCGGCCTTTGTTTGATGCCCTCGAATGGTCTGTCGGCCCCAGCACCCTTGACACAGGAGCTCACACTTCGACCAAGCCGCACATTGGTGATGGTAAACCCGGAGACCCCATTTTCAAACCCCCGACTGGCCGTCCCGAAGACAATCAGTTCCGATGTGACTACAGGGCCATGAAAGGATGGCGCCCCTGCTCGAGTCCTTCCAACCGAGAATGCTGGCTTCGCCATCCGGATGGACGTGAATTCAACATAATGACTGACTACGAGCAAGAGGCACCGATCGGAATCCACAGGAACTATACATTGGTTGTAAACGATGGTTGGGTCAACGCGGACGGTCGCAATTTCACCGAGGCTAAATTGTTCAACAATACCTATCCTGGACCGTGGCTTCAAGCATGTTGGGGAGACACCGTCAATGTTAAGATTATCAACAAAATGAAGCACAACGGAACCTCGATTCATTGGCATGGAATTAGACAAAACCAGACCGCGCAGGCAGATGGAGTCAACGGCGTCACACAATGTCCCATAGCTCCAGGTAAGCTTTTTGCCCACAGCAAGGAGAAGAAATTCAATACTAACATACAATTCTCAGGCGATTCGTATACATACACCTTCAAGGCTGTCCAGTACGGTAGTTCTTGGTATCACTCTCATTACTCGGTGCAATGTAAGTAGCTTCCAAACGCAGGCTTCGCCGTCGTTCAACAAGACACACCCGATTTTCTTGCAAATGTTCGCATCTTGGCAGACAAGATGCAGATTATGTCTTTCTTTAGCCCTCCATCGCATGAAACTTGTTCCTGCGTAATTTAATTGCTGACTATTGAATCCCACAGACGCCGACGGACTCCAGGGCCCTCTAGTACGGTGACCGAAGCTACTCTCTAATGAATTGATTGCTGACTCGAGGAATGCAGACAATCCATGGTCCAGACACAGCCGTATTCGATGAACCTAAGCAGCCCATTCTCATGACTGATTGGGGACACGATAGTGCTTTTGAGTCAATCTACACACAGAATCCAACCTTGAGGTTTCCCAGTATCCTCCTGAATGGCCATGGAAACGTTACCAGGTTTAATGCGACTAACCCTCCACCTGACTCGCCCATCCCGGAGGAGTTCGTCTTGAAGTTCGAAAAGCGACACATCGGATATAATGGACGGGCGAAGAGATACTTGTTGCGTCTCATCAACACATCTTTCAAGACAACGTTCGTTTTCACCATAGACAATCATGTTCTCCAAGTCATCGATTCCGACTTTGTCCCAATCGAGCCGTACTACACAACTTCTGTCCTTGTCGGTATCGGGCAACGTTACCGAGTTATCGTTGAAGCCCGGCCAGATGACGATGATGATGGTTCAAACCCCGTGCCCTCTGATGGTAATTTCTGGATTCGAACATATGGCGCCGACAATTGTAGCCAGAAAGGACAGGACGGTTATGAACGCACCGGAATCCTCAGGTACAATCCTGAAAGTACCTCCGATCCCACTTCGAACCCTTGGCCCGCCGTACCGAGGAACTTGAAATGTTCGGACGAGCCTTACACGTCTCTGAAGCCGAAGCGACCTTGGTATATAGGGCCCGCAGCCAACACTGACGATGGAGAGCAATTCAATCTCGAGTCCAACACCTCGCGCACTCAGCCAGGCAACAAGCCGTTCCCTCTCGCACAATTCTCTTTGAACCCGGAGACATCGTCTACATTCACACCATTACAGATCAACTACAGTCACCCTATTATCCAGGAATTGGATAACACCAGTGGCAACTGGCCAAAGCAATGGGTCGTCATTCCAGAGAACTTCAATAGCAGCAGCTGGGTACGTTTCTGATACCTTGAAACTCATCCACATACTCAGATGAACTCGTTGAATGTTAACATGGGTCGTGACTTAGATCTATCTCGTCCTCACAGGGGACAGGCTGAATGGGACTACAATTGGTGCACATCCTGTAAGTTGCCCAGGAAATCGATTACCACTTTACAACTCTTCGCCTCTCCGGAACGCTCATTAACAATGGCTGCCAGATACATCTTCACGGCCATGACTTCGCTCTTCTCCAACAATCCACGGAAAAGTACTCGCCAGACAAACTTAATCTAACTCTAAATAATCCTCCGCGTCGCGACGTTGTACTGCTGCCATTGAACGGCTTCGTCGTCATTGCTTTCAAATCAGACAATCCAGGGACGTGGCTGATGCATTGCCACATCGGTAAGCTATCTTCTATCATGGATTGTTATCCACATAACCTGCGCATATGTTGACCCCAAAATGCACAGCCTTCCACGCAAGCGAGGGACTTGCGCTACAGATCCTCGAGCGACAATCTGAGGCGAACACGCTCTTCAATACACCATCTTCGCCGGTTACAAATGAGATAGAGCGCGTATGCGCCAACTGGGACAGGTGGTTTGAAGACTGTAATAACTGGTATTCTGGCTGCGATAGCGGACATGTTTTGTACGTCAACGCCCCCCCCCCCCTCCCTTTTTACAATTTAAAATTTGGATGCAAAAAGTCAGGACCACGGCGTCCAAAAAACTAAATCATGCTCCGTTATCTTGATTCCGATGAATCTCGCTGACCTTCAATAGCCAAGATGACAGCGGTATTTAGGGCTTTCCAAGTTTTTGAGGGAACCTTTTAGCACATTTTGTCCAAGAATGCTTTGAAGGGGTGGTGGTGGATTCAGCTATGTTATTTTGAATGACTTGCGACAAGTGTAATATTTCGTTGCGTGATTTTGGATTTTTCATGAGATTCGGTCTGCGCCGCACTTCAGGTTCATCCTCATCAATCTACTGCCACACGAGACCATTCTCTGCTGCAAAGTGTTCGCCACATGCACGATGTGACATTCCAATCAATCTGGATTTATTTTCAGAGCCTAGATCGAGTTGTTGGATCCGTCAGTATGAATAAAATACACGGCTTTGTAGATGAAGGACACGAGTATTTGTGTATCCTATCGGCCCCCATTTAGGCATGCGGCACGCATCACATCACTTGGCAGGCATTCACATCTATTTTTGGAAGAACAAAAACTACAGTACCGTGGTTTGTTTCCGTCTCAATGCAAAAGAAGTTCGGGGCGCTCAACGTGTAAATGTCAAACCTTATTTCGTGATTGTCCCGTATGCCCATGCTTTGTCGCTACACATTCTTGTCAATCCCACTGGTTCGTGGATGAGTACACTGGTGAAGAGCAAGATAATCACTGTACACCATATAAGTGGGGCGACTTTATTTGGGGCGGCTACAGGAATTAATGGATATAAGTCGCCGAGAAAATGCGGCCGCACATGCCGCAATGCCTTCGTGGCTAGGGACTCAGGCTACGCATTCTACAAATTTAAGTACCTTGTAGGATCTGATTTGCAAGGAATTTGGGATGCTCTATCCCCAACCTCGCCCATGAGAGACATGATGCTGGGCAATCACGGTATGTGAACAATGCAAGGATAGAGCGTCGTGCTGTCCTCTTTGACTGTGTCGATATTTAAGTATGAGCCGCACGAGAGGTTTAGGCGCGCATTGGTTACTCGTGAAAAACCCATCGGTGGAAATACACGCCGAGAATTACTCGTGCACCTCCGGTGTCATTATGGTTTATTCGCACTAGTGATGTGTCTTGGAAATGCAACAGGAGGCAGCCAGGCACGCTCCACGTGGGCTTGGCTGCGAGAATCCTAACCGTTGCACAAAACACGTCGTGGCAGGCTTGCAGGACGATCATCTTCGGCGGAACCGTGCGGTGGGAGCGAGGCAGGGAAATAAGGTGAGAATACGCGTCGAATGAGGGAACGACACGCTGAAATACTTCGGTGCTGGTGTGTCATGCTCACGTCGAGTTGCACAACAGTACCATCTTTTTAGAAACATGCAATGTTATGGATGACAGCCAAGATTTATCAGCCAGGGGTGCAAAATGCGAGCTAGCACCTACCAAATCCCTTAGGGCCGGACACATTCGTGTTTGGCACACCCTTTTCAGCACCACACCACCAGCCCATACTCTTGGCTCTGACAAAGCGGGATGCCTGAGATGAGAGATATGTTATGTCCGGGCCGTAAATTCGCCCTAAAATGCCGTTATCTGCGCACCCTAGCACGTGGCCCTTAGCTTTGTGATTGGATTCCGGCGCTCTGGATGGCCCCCAATGACATTGGGCTAATCTAGGGCTGAGATCGACCTCTGACGATTGCTAATCTATTCACAATAAAAGTCTCCAATTGGCCAGATCTACAGATTCTGCCGTGTCCGTAAAAACGGGACGAGGCCGCATGGCCCGCGTGGCCCGCACCTCTCAAGGCGCACCGCAGCCTAAACGCCTGGGCTTGCTGAGTCTCGCACGGGATGACTCCTTGGCCGAGCCTCGCATCCATGCACTGAGACGGCTGTCAACATGCCCGAATATCATGTAAGCTGTAAGATAATGAATGATTCACGGAGCACTGGCAGCCCCGTGGGTCCGTCTGCCGTAATGTCCATCTATACCCGGATCATGCTGTGGTACACTCCTGTATTTAATCTTCCCATGCCGCCTACCGTTTGGCTCGGGACCGGCATGTAGTCAACCATCACAATAAAACGTATCTAACCTGTGGCTCTTGTTCGCTGAGCAACTTGCTCCATTTGGCGCCTCGGTCCGGGCTGAATTCTCTTTTTAGATTATTATTGCAGCACTCTCAACTTCGACTCACGCGCAGCAAGGACGCGGTAATTAGGCCACATAGGACGCACAGTCGGTCCTCAACGACAACAAAACACAGTGGGCTATGGCTTCAACACATACCCTGGTCGATGGCGATAAGCCTACCCAGCTATCACCGCCATCTGGACTACTAGATCCCAAGAGCGAACAAAGCGACTTCGAGCAAGCATCTACCCGCGCTCCGTCGACGGCTCCAGACGTTGAATATGACGAGAAAAAGGAGAGCCCTGGCAACGTGACGGATGAAGAGAAGGGCGATGCACAACAAACAGGGCCCGAATCAGCTCAGGCCATCCCTGTTGAGTATCCGACAGGAATAAGGCTGGTTTTCATTGTTATTGCTCTAGTGCTGAGCGTCTTTCTGGTCTCCCTCGACATGGTACGTCCCGCCACCTTGGTACTGAAAGGCAAGGCGCCTTACTTCAACCATCAACTGACAAAGATTCTCCCAGACAATCGTAGCAACAGCAATTCCCAAAATCACCGACGAGTTCCACGGCCTTGACGATGTCTCTTGGTACAGCTCGGCCTTCTTCATGACTCTTGGTGGCTTCCAGTCCGCATGGGGCAAGGCTTACAAGTACTTCCCACTCAAGATCAGCTTTCTACTCTCCATCTTCATTTTCGAACTCGGTTCCCTGATATGCGGCGTTGCACCCAACAGCGAAGCTCTTATCGTTGGTAGGGCTATCGCCGGTGTTGGAGCTGCGGGTATCGCCACCGGCGCCTACACAATTATTGCATTCTCCGCCGAACCCAAGAAGCGACCGATGTTTACAGGTATTGTCGGTGCGAGCTACGGTATCGCGTCCGTGGTTGGGCCTCTGATCGGTGGTGCCTTCGCCGACAAAGTCTCTTGGCGCTGGTGTTTCTACATAAATCTGCCAATCGGCGGTCTCTCCGGCGCGATCATCTTGCTCTTCTTTACTACCCCAAGCGCAGCTAAGCCTGCCGCCGCCTCACTCCGCGAGAAGCTTTTGCAGATGGATGTTCTCGGCATTGTCCTTATCATGGGTGCCGTGATCAGCTACATCCTCGCCCTGCAATACGGTGGCACAACACACGCGTGGAACTCGTCTGTCGTGGTGGGTCTCCTTGTTGGATTCGTGCTCATTGCTGCTGCCTTCGCCGCATGGGAGTGGTTCCAGAAAGACCGGGCAATGATGCCTCCCCGTCTCATCGGCAACAGAGTGTACCTTGTGTCATCTTTGTTTGCCTTCTTCTTCGCAGGGGCTTACTTCCTTGTCATTTATTACCTGCCGATTTACTTCCAGAGCATCGACAATGTCAGTCCCACGGACAGCGGCGTCCGCAACCTGCCCTTGATCTTGGCTGTCACAATAGGCACCGTCGCCAGCGGGAGCTTCATCTCGGCAACCGGAATTGCTACTCCTGTGGCGGTCATTGGCTCTGTCTTGGCGACAATTGCGGCGGGACTATTTTACACATTCGACATCGGCACTCCGTCCAGTAAATGGATTGGATACCAAGTCCTCGGAGGTCTCGGCTGGGGCCTTGCCTTCCAGGTTCCCATCATCACCGGTCAAGCAACCGCTCCGCCCGAAGACCTGGCAGAGGTCACAGCCATTATCCTCTTCTTCCAAACGGTCGGAGGCGCCTTCCTCGTCTCTGCCTCACAGTCTGCCTTTGTCAATGTATTGATCAAGACGATACCCTACTCGGCACCCGGTGTGGACCCGGCGAGACTCATCGCAACTGGCGCGACTGAGCTACGAAAGGCATTCACTCCTGAAGAGCTGCCAGGTATATTGGTGGCTTATATGCATGGACTTAAAATTTCTTTTGCGGTCGCTCTGGCGGCGACGGGAATGGCTTTGGTGATTGTGTTGTTCTCGAAGTGGAAGCGGCTGAACACGGCAGCCATTACCGGCGGTGCCGCCGCCTGATTTAGTGACTCCTTGTGTATGGTGTCTAGGTTAGATTTACTTGGCTTCTTGCGGTTTGGCGTCAAGGATAGATCCATTTTTAAATGCTTGTAATATTAATGAGACATCTCTCCTGAAGGTTCAGCACACAGAATTATTGACTACGGCCCTGAGTTTCTTTGTCTTCCAATTGTCCTAGCTCTTGGACTGAATGCAAAAGGGGACTGGGGATCTGCTTATACAAATGCAATGGGCTTCTATCTAAAAAGAGACGCTTGATATTTCCTAATGATGTGCCTAGCCAAGGAGGTTGGTTCCCTGGATCCGTGGTTGCATGGCACGCGCGAGGCACTGCTCAGCCCAACACAGGTCACAGAACTGGCATCGGCCACCAGATGCTGATCAAGCCTCCACCCCCGGGCCGTCACCACCCATCTGAGAACCTCAGATCCTGAATTTTCATCTCGTTCTTCCCTACCCGAAGAATCTTCCCTTCGTCATTCCAGAACTGGCGGCCCTTCCCACCTCTCCACAGCTTATATGCATACCAAGCATTACTGCCCTCGCTGGTGCAAGGAACCAATTCACACCTGTTGCCTGTCTTCCTAAAACAAGCCAACGTCTGCTCATCCAGACTAGCACCCCTAGCTCTCCATTCAAGAGGAGGCAACGGCTCGCTATACATGAAAAGCGTCAACTGGTCCAGATCCTTCAAGATCCTCCTGTCCAGACTCCTCATCATAGCAGCCGATCCACCATAGCCCCATCCCGTCGTGGACAATGCCAGATTCTTGATGCCCACCCCCTTCGGGTCAGCATCACGGAACGAGTCGCGCAGTCTTGAGAGTTTGGTGAAGTCGGTATCCTGGCCGAGAAGCGCCACCGTGTCGTATTCGGGTGAGATGTGAAGTGTTCGACGGCGAAGACCGGCCTTCCCGTTGAGGCTGGCGCCGGAAAAGGCATACGTGCCGATGTCGGGTACGGCGTACCTGGCAAACGGGCCTGGTGTTTCTTGCTGGGAGGTGATAGAGGCCAGGGGGTAAGCTATGCGGAAGTGCTCCAGGGCTATCTCACGGGCTTCTGAGCACACCGAGAGGGCCGCCGGGTTGCTACAGCCAGACTGCCACTGCTGCTGACGGCCATCGTCACGGGCGTAGTTGGGCCTGGTAGGATGCAGCTCGACGACACGTGGCAGAAAGGTCAGATGCCAGATTTTGATGCGAAGTTCCGTAGGCAGATCCCCGAAGAGATGGAAGTTGGTCAGCACTTGTGCTTCTGGTTGGTCTTTCTCTCCTGTTTCGATCCCTGCTCCTCCTTTTGTTTCTGCATCTGAGATTTGGTGGTCATGCTGGATTTTTGATGGGGTCGTAGCGTCGATGACAGGCAGCGCCGATGCGAGTGATGAGAGAGATGGTAGCTCTGGCTCCTCGCCCGTCGACGCCGTCGAAGTGCGTGACTTGTTGTCGGGCTGACCAAGATTATTATCCTCCTCATCTGATTGGTTCTTCTTGGAAGCTGGCTTCGTTGGTGTGTATTTGAAAGACAACAGCCGATACCCGGCGTTATCCCTGTCGGACATGGTATGGGCGTATATTAAGGTCTCTCGGCTGGATGTTGGAGACCTACTTTAGCAAAGGCGATTCAGACATGCAGAAAGATAGACGAATTTGCATAGAAATCTAAACAGAAAATGGCGGCGCAATAGGCAAAATAGCCTAGGATAAATTAGATCGGTGCCTGCCAGGCTGCTAGAAAATTACTCCCAACGTTTGTGATGTGACAGGTCGAACCAACCCTGACGTCCCTGAGTGCTAACCCGGGAGAAAATACCCAATCCACAGAAACCTTCCCCGCCTCATGTTACACATCCCCGAATTCTCCGCTCCGACTTCTCCGCCGCGAACTCTTGGTGCGTTCCACAGCAGTATTCGATGTGTCAATTATCACCGAACACATCCTCCACTGAAGCACTTCCATTCCACCAACATGGCAGCACAACAATCGGAGCTAGACAACAAATACCTCGCACAGCCTCCATCATCGAGCTGCTGGCTGGGCACCGTCCACGTGGGGACGCCGAGGGGTACCCTTGAGACGGTCCTGGACGTCCCCACCTACGTCGCGAAGCCTGCGCCAGACAAGGCAAACGGCCACATTGTGCTTTATTTCCCGGATGTTTGGGGCATGTCCAGCAACGCTAAATTGCTGATGGACGGATTTGCTGATGCCGGATTCTTGGCCCTTGGCATGGATTTTTTCAGAGGCGTATGAACCCATCCTTACTCGGTGCCATGATACAGGGGACAAGCCCATGTTATACCAACAGCTGAAGGTGAAGCCTTAAAGCATGTGTTCACTGACTGTCGGTCTCTCAGGACCCAATTTCCAAATATCGCTCGTCAATGGGCGATCCTCCTCCCGAAGGCTTTGACCAGGCGGCCTGGCGGTCCAAGCACTGGAACTTCGCGACCGAGAATGTTCCCAAGTGGGTTGATGCAGTCAGGTCCAAGTACGGCAGCGAAACAACAAAGTATGCATGCACAGGCTACTGTTTTGGCGCCCCATTTGTATGCGACTTGCTTGCTGGCGACATCATCTCGGCCGGCGCATTTGCACACCCAACATCGTTGAAAGATCATCATTTCTTAGCACTCAAAAGTAAGGTTGACTCGAGGCTTGCTGCTCAGGTCAGACAGTGCCGCTGCTCATCTGCTGACATGCTCAGAACCACTTCTGCTATCCTGCGCTGAGAATGACCATGCATTCAATGTCGACTCACGAAGGAAAGCTCTTGATATTTTGCAGAAAGAGAAAAAGAATTATCACTTGCAGCTATTTCAGGGTGTGTCGCATGGCTTCGCAGTGAAAGGCGACCCAAATGACCCTTACCAGAGTATGGCTCAAACTTAACACGACGCTGCAACGTCAGACGCAATCATTTTGCTAACATTGTCCAGGGTGGTGCAAAGAGCAGAGCCTACGGGCAATGATTGACTGGTTCGAGTTGTGGTTAGTGAACTCGTCCTGAATCTGATCGGGTGCGCTATGGCAACGTCCTTGAGTTGTGAGTCTTACTTTGCTCGAATGCACGCATGAGGGGAAAAACAAGAATGAACTATGAAGTTGCCAGTGTCCTCCAAAGAAATGTTTATATATGGAAGAAATGAACTAGGCCTTCAACTTGATTACCAAGCTCGTCCTCCCGATAGTTCTGCGAAAGCCTGCGCACATTTCGTGGGTGATGGGAGAAATGGACTCTCTTTAAAAGTCACCTATTCCAACCTCACTCACTTTCCTATCCGGCATCAAGGGTCCAGGATTGATTCCACGCCGGATTGTTTTCATGCCTAGTCGCATGGTACAGTGTTATCAACGAAGGCAGATTAGTATCTAGCCCCGGGCCCCCTTGCTGTACCCACTAGTATATCGACCGACAGATGACTACAAGCAATATTGGAGGATTCTTCACCCATCAAGGTACATTAATATATATGTAATCTCATTCTCATTTGACTCATCTCCAATTTGTGCCCTAAAGGCTATACTTGGTCCCAACCTTGTGATGGTTAGCGGCATGACATGTATGGCCAACTAGTCGGAAGCCTTCAGGGTCCTCAACGACAATTACTGTAAATATTTTCGGGTACAACAGGGGCGGCGGCGGTGTCACCTTCAGTAAGCTTGAGAAAGGGTAAGCACACTTTCGGTCGTCCTGTTTACTATCTCTATCTGGTGGAGGACTATTTGTGTAGCATTGACAATCTGAGTAGTTTTGTTCATATTAGAGTCCGTAGGGACTAGTCAATTAGCCCACATAGACTCTTGTTTTGGATTTTTACAATTTTTCTATTGAACCTTCAAGGTTCTCAAGCTTGTCGTCGTTTTCAGCGATTTCCTATTTCTTCCATCTTAATTTCAAGCAATTTGTTACATGCTAATTCTGATCGTGATATATAAATAACGGTATCCCCCTTTCCCCTTGTAATCAAAGATTTCGTCTGTCTTCCTTACCAAAACCATACACACACACAAACAAACAAACAAAACAAAAAAAACATTCGAATTCTCAATTTCTTATAATTTCACACGCTTGTGAGCTCACAAGCTCTCATACTTTACACACGCACACACGCACGCACTCGAATTATAAACCTCTCATACTCTTACGCATTTGTGCGCTCTAACACTCTCATACTTAGTATTACTTACATGCACACATACACGCACACATACAACCACACTTTACCTCCTACAGAAGCAGCCATGGAGGACTCAAGACAAGAGCAAGAGCAGCAGCGGCTTAGCCTCGAGCTTTTGCCAGCGGAGCTTCAGCTAGCCATCCTCGAAAGGCTCTCAAGCTGTGAGGACCTGACATCACTCACCATCGCGTCACGATCATATCACAACCAGTACATCGCGTACAAGAAAGGAGTCCTTTCGCAGGTGACCCAAAACATCCTGGGTGACTCGTTTGTGGACGCGTGTATGCTGCATCGCTGGCGTCGGACTCTTGGTACGTACCACCCCTCCAGCACGTTGGACACAGGTCACGGTTTGTCCACAGACGCCGTCGATGCACAGCAATGGCCACGAGGGCCCTACCGGCATGTGCAACTGAAGTTTCTCCACGACTGCGACAGCTACGCTCTTCTCGACGCCGAAAAACAAGTCGCACTCATGAGGGGCCTCCTGACATTGGAGGACTTTTCTCAGGTCTTATCGTTCCAACACCAAGTGGTGAGGCCGCTCTCGGAGCTATATGCGAAGTCATTCACGGTCCGGCGAACGGTCAGGACCGACTGGGACCATTGGGATACGGTGCCCGATCCACACTGCACCCCCGCCACGAAGATGCTACGGGTCACACGGGCGCTGTATCGATTTCAAGCCTGCTGCCAACTTTACGGCCACAAGGCGACACCCGAGGAGAATGGCATCGTCGACCTCGGCAACAGCCAATGCTTTGCGATGGCTCGCGACTTCTTCGGCCGCTTCGACGCGGTGGAGAAAGAGGAGCTGTACACCGTCTACAGCTTGGCGGCGTTCGACGCCCAGCGCTACTTCGGCATTCTCAGATACAACCACGACTGGAGGGCAGTCCTGCTGCAGCGTCGGGCGCAGGCCGGGGCCCGGAGGTTCATCGACTACAACATGGTGACATCAGAGCCAGTCGGCTACAGCGGGGTGACTGCCGGCGTCATCTCACAGGGACTAGAGTTGCTCAGCCGGGCGGGTCGGTGCGAATCCGATGAGGACGAGCTCGCTGCTGTCCTGGTGGCCAGCGACCCGCCGCAGCTGGACAACTTTATGTGGGACGCACTAATGCTACTGAGGGATAAGGGAGAATTCACAACCCAATGGCCAGAGTCCTGGTCAGAGCATCTATCGTTCTGGATGTAAACACAACGTTTCGACAAGACAGGGGGGAACGGGGCGCAGGCGGGCATAGAGTATGGACATGAGCACGGGTGCTGGCTTGGTGAAATTGGATATCGACTGTGGGTTTGGATGGTGCCTTTCCTGGGTGTTGGGCTATGAAGAGTGGACATTGTTACATGATTATGCGGAGGATATATGAAGATTCAGACGCGACTGGGATGGTGAAACAAACTGCGCATCTATAGATCAGACCCTATGTCTGGTGGTATGTAGAAATATAAAAACTTTATAGTATCAATGTTCTCGGCGTTCCCATCGTGACCGCCTCGGTTTCTGCACTGTTGCCGCATACAAAATTCAAGTAGCTCCATGTGATGTGGGACGGATGAGTGAGAGGTAGATAAAGACTACAGGAGCCAATATGGGTGCCCCCCCCCCCCTTTTTTTTTAAAAAAAAATATATAGTCAATAATTGGCCAGAATATTTCTCTCCGTCGATGACACGCAGAAAGCCACAATATCGACTGCACATAGGTATCCAGGTACCATACTGACAAATCCGATAGGGCTGAGGGCCCCCACATGGAGCTCTCTCAGGTGGGCCGTCACTGCTGGAGCCCCTCGTGCCCCTCTCCCTCTCCCCCTGGGAAGCTTGAAGTGTCAGTGTCATTGGTGAGTTTTGTCCGCCTCTAGCTCCCGAGCTCCCCGGTCGAATCCACAGGGGTCATCCCTCTGGGAACTATGCTGCACACAGAGAGAAAGAGTCAGAGATCACCTACGACACCTCACGTTCAGACTTAAGCTTCAGACTACCAAACTCTTCAAGAGCTGCTCGCTGGCCACGCTGGCCTCCCCGCATTGTGCTTCGACGAACACCACCAGCCGCCTCCCGACTCGAGACCTTCGCCCATCCAAACCCCCCAACGTACCCTTTGTCGAGACCAAAGACATCCAGCTGCCTCTACACCGCACGAGCAAGGAAATATAGATACACACGCACGTACACACACACATACACATCATGGCCTCTGCCCCTCTTCGCGTCGGCTACGTCCCCGAGCACTTTTCCACCCCGATACACTTCGCCAGCAAGCACTTTGGCCTTGATGCCCAGCTTATCCCCTTCCCCTCTGGCACTGGCCACATGATCACCGCCCTTCGTTCCAACGAGATCGATGTCGGCATTGGCCTGACCGAGGGGTGGGTCGCCGGCCTGGGCAAGGAGGACGTCAGCGGGGATGGCGGTTATCGCCTGGTGGGGACCTACGTCGAGACGCCCTTGTGTATGTCGACCCTTATTTACTTGCCTTGACCACTCCACCTGCGCCGTGATCTGGCTAACTCGCCCTGGTATGACAGGCTGGGCGGTGTCTACAGGAGCTAAACGACCCGAGATATCCAGCATCGATGCCCTCAACGGCCGGAAGATTGGCATCTCCCGCCTGGGCTCCGGCTCCTACGTGATGGGCTTCGTCCTCGCCGACCAACAAGGGTGGCTGTCGCAGAAACCCGCCGAATCCTCCTCGTCCTCGTCCTCGTCTCCCTCCGCTCCGTACTCCGACTTCGTCATCCTCAACACCTTCGAGAAACTGCGGAAAGCAGTCAACTCCGGCGAGGCAGACTTCTTCATGTGGGAGCACTTCACATCGAAGCGATACTACGACTCTGGCGAGATCCGCAAGGTCGGCGAGATATACACACCCTGGAGCAGCTGGAAGATTGTGGCTAGCACCAAGCTGGTCCGCGACGGCCAGCTTGATCTCAGGCTGCACAACCTATTCGAGAAGCTTGACAAGGGCATCAAGCACTTCAACGACAACAAAGAGGAGGCCGTCAAGTACATCAGCACAGAGCTGGATTACTCCGAGGAGGATGCGAGGGAGTGGCTCAAGACGGTCAGGTTTCCCACCAGCACCGAGGGCGTGGACGTGAACGTCGTGGAGAACACGGTGGCCACCCTCCGCAAAGCAGGCGTGCTCACTGCTGGGAAAGGCATGGAGCCATCGCCCATGGTAGCCAAGCAGCGATGAATTATTGCTGCTTCGTCGCAAACGCCTCGGCCTGTCGTGCAGGTTCTGACAGACAGCCGAGGCGCGGCACACCACGGGCATGAACCGCACGAGGAGCAAGCGAGAAAGGCTGAGGATGGCAAATACCATTGAGAATAACTGCCTTAAGGAGATCACCACCTGACTACTAAGCCCCAGGTCTCCCAAAACTCAGCTAGCCCCCCTGCCTAGCTAGCTCTCGTCTGGGCCCGAGTGGCTGGGCCCAGATGTCTGTTCTCAGAGTGCGCTCCACTTGTTGCCGCAGCGTGCCATCCTGCCTCCAAAGTTAGCAGCAGGATGCATGAGTTCGGATGCAGGTCACATAGAAGTCCGAAGCAGCTATCGCATACGCCTTACGGGGAAGTTCTGCCTGGATGCTCATCGTCCCATGCCCCAACTGGGAGCGCGGCGCACGTCACTTGACATGACTTGATCCCATTTGTCTTAGATGCCCTGCTGAAAATATCGCCTTATCTAGGAAAGTGTAGTGGAAACTATTTGCTTCTGGAGTCAGCAATCTGCGTGGGACGTGAGACATGGTTCCACTTGATTTGATCATAAGGCCCTTGATTGGACAGACAGCATGTTCGCGAGGCTGTCAACCTGCATGATGCGGGCCGTTGCGACCCTACCGTGGCGTTGATGCGACCAGCCATGCACATGTCGTAGTCACTGGCCTATCGTCGCCTTCAACCAGCTGATCGGATCTGCCGAAGAGACCTCAGCTCATAACATAATGTACCCACACAAAACAGACTGTACCTATAGGCTGCATTTGTGAGGATGCTGCTGGGAGGAAGCAGCCATGTTCTACACACTTGACTGGACCGGGCGGTGGCTTGCATCACACGCTGGCCATCCGGGCGATTTACCCTTTTCAGGGCAATCGGCAGGGGCAAGGTATGCAATGTTGACATGCAGGAGCGATCCTGTTTTGCTCATAGGAGCCTGGGCACGGCGTAGCAAAAGTTTCCGGGCAGGGTGCCAGACGTAAATCAGAGAAAGACAGCCTCCAGCCTCTGGCTTCGAACTCTCTTTTCTCTCCCCTAGAGCCTTCATGACCTCCCGAACGTCTTGTGTCTAGTATTGTTGTCCCGACATCAAGGAAATCGTCACTAACCATGTCTGCCTCTACGGATGGCAAGTTGTCTTCCCTCATAGAGACTGTGCGAGCTTCTCTTGCTCCGCTTGAGAAGGGCTCCAACAAGTCAGCGGATGAGGAGACAGGCCTCATCTCGGACATCCAGTCCCTTGGGTTCAAGGACTACGGGACGCTTGTGCAGTTTCTAAATGCATCTGTGACAGGTGTCAACGATGACAACAAGCACCTTCTCGAGCACCTCGTGCAGCTCCTCTCCAAGCTCCCGCCTCACTCAAAGCAGATGAAAGGCCTGAGCGATGGCTTCATCAACCAGTTATGGACGACACTTGACCATCCTCCCGTCTCCTCGCTGGGGGATCAGTATAAATATCGCCGGGCCGATGGGTCCTGCAACAACATCTATTCGCCGCAGCTCGGCGCTGCTAATACGCCTTACGCGAGGTCGGTGAGACCCACGGTCTTGCAGAATCCAGACTTGCCCGAACCAGAGATTGTCTTTGAGAAGCTTAGTGAGAATCAATCCCCTCCCCGTCCTATGCATAGCGCCTCATGAAGCATTCATTCAACATCGCTAACTCCAAGACAGTGGCACGTGGAGACAAGTTCGAGCCACACCCCCAAGGCATTTCCAGCATGCTGTTCTACCTCGCGACGATAATAATCCATGATATATTCCAGACCTCCCACGCAGACTATAGCATCAACCTTGCTTCGTCTTACCTAGATCTCTCACCACTCTACGGGCGAAACGACGACGAAGTCAAAATGATGAGGACCTTTCGGGATGGCCTCTTGAAGCCGGACTGTTTCAGCTCGAGTCGGATCCTGGGCTTTCCACCCGGCTGCGGTGTGTTCTTGATCATGTTCAACCGCTTCCATAATTATGTTGCTACACAGCTCGCGATGTGAGTGATTCTTGCATCATTTATAACACCGTCGAAAGCCCGCAGTCTATCCCTTCTGCATTTATTTCTTTTGACACGATGCAGTGGATATTGTCTACCTTTTGTTGTATTTTTTTAATATGTCTTCTCCTTTCAAAACACCAATTTGTTGATGGAAAGTCTAACACAAGCTTGTACCCAGGATCAACGAGGCAGGTCGCTTCAAGAAGCCCAAGGCTGGCGATGAGGCAGGGTGGGCAAAACATGACGAGGACCTGTTCCAAACAAGCAGACTGGTCACCTGCGGCTTATACGTCAACATTATCCTGAAGGATTATGTTAGAACAATCTTGGCCTTGAATCGGACCAACTCGAGCTGGTCGCTCGATCCGCGCACAAGGGAGGGTAAGGACCTGTTCAGCAAGCCCGTGCCGGAGGGCGTCGGAAACCAAGTGTCGGCAGAGTTCAATGTCATCTACCGTTGGCACAGCGTTATCTCACTGAAAGACGAACAATGGACAATCGCTGAGATGAAACGCCTCTTGAAAAACCAAAATCCCGAGACAGCCAGCTTAAGAGACGTCGTCGGAGCGCTGGCGGAGTGGCAGGCTAGCTTGCCTGCTGAACCAGAGGCCCGGACGTTTGAAAATCTTGCAAGACTACCAGATGGAACCTTCCGCGATGATGAACTGGTCAAGATATTGACCGATTCCGTCGATGATGTCGCCGGTTCCTACGGGGCTAACAGAGTCCCGCGCTGTATGAAGGCTATCGAGGTCCTCGGTATTTTGCAGGCCCGCCATTGGAACCTTGGGACTTTGAACGAGTTCAGAGAGTTTGTGGGTCTCACGAAACACACAACCTTTGAAGACATCAATCCGGACCAGAATGTTGTAGCGCATCTGAGGCAGTTGTACGACTCTCCTGACAGCGTTGAGATGTACCCAGGCCTTGTTGCCGAAAAGGCAAAGCCCCCGATGTCTCCAGGGAGTGGGCTCTGTGGCAATGTGACCATGACACAAGCGATCCTGTCTGACGCTGTGGCTTTGGTGCGAGGCGACCGGTTCTACACGGTCGACTACACGCCCAAGGCTCTTACAAACTGGGGTTTCAACGAAGCGAACTACGACACTTCAGTCGACGGCGGCCAAGTCATGCACAAGCTCATATTCAGGGCTTTCCCAAACCATTTCTCTTACAACAGCATTTACGCTCACTTTCCTTTCGTTACTCCATCTGAGAACCAGAAGATTCTTAAGTCTCTGGGGACTTGGGAACAGTACAGCTGGGAGGCACCTCGTGCACGCCAACCTCCGATTATGATCAAGTCCCACAAGGCCTGCACAGAGATTCTAAATGATGACAAGAACTTCAAAGTAGTATGGGGAGAAGCTATTGTTTCCCTGACGAACAATGACGACGCCCCGGGAGTGGGTGGGGACTTCTGTCTCAGTGGTGACCGCAAAGCCAACCGGTCCAATCGTGAATACATGAACAAGTGCCTCTATCCTCATGGGTGGGAGAATGACACCAAGAAATTCTTCGCAGCGACAATGGACCGGCTCCTGAGCAGGAACGCTTATGCCAACTCTGAGACACCGCGCACATTCGAGGTCGATATTGTTAGAGACGTCATCTCCTTGGCAACGACACACTTCAGCGCCGCACTGTGGTCACTGCCGATCAAGACGGAGGCAACTCCTCACGGGATATACACCGAACAGCAACTCTTTGGCCTGCTACTAGCCGGGTTCGGAGCCATATTTTTCGACGCCGACATCGCCAACTCGTACAAATTGCGCTCGCAGTCCCGTGTGTTGGCGCAGCAACTTGGCAAGCTGATGACGCTGAAAGCCAAGCTGGTGGACGCAGGGGATGGGATTGTCGCTGCGTGGCTGGACACAGTGAAGGAGAGCATCAGTGTCATTGGGAATATCGTCAATGGCAATGGGGTCAAGAAGGCCAACACAACCCCGGAATGGCCCGACCTTAGCCTCTACGGAGATCGCATGATCAAGCGCATGCTGAGGGAGGGCGGCTCCACGCCGGAGCAGGTTGTTTGGGGTTCGCTTCTGCCTGCGTCGGTAGCCGCCTGCGCAAACCAGACCGAGGCGTTGAGTCAGGCCGTCGACTATTACCTCGGTGACGGGAAGCAGCACCTGCCTGCGATGTATGCCCTCGCACACCAGAACACAGAAGATGCCGATGAGAAGCTGAAGAAGTAGTAAGTCGATCGACCCACCTCCATGGCCTGCCAAAAAGTGAAACACCTGTGTTCTGACCGCAGCTCAGCATGCTCGAGGGCGTTCGTCTCCGTGGGGGAGTAGCCATATCCCGAGAACTGGCAAGCGATCAGCTTGTCCGAGATTTCTCTCCTTCTCAGCCCGACTCGTCTGACCCGAGTGGCCCTAACCCCACACCGAATGCAAATCCGGACAGTAGCAGCATCACACATAAACTCAAAGCAGGCACACGTGTCCTTCTCTCTCTCACCGCGGCCAATCACGACGGCACCGTCTTCCCAGACCCGGAGACGGTCCGTCTCGACCGTCCGATCAAGAACTACATCCACACCGGCTGGGGCCCCCACCTCTGCCTGGGGCAGGACATGAGCATAGCCGGCCTGACTGTCGTCTTCAAGAAGATTGTCGGGTTGAAGAATCTGCGACGCGCTCCGGGCCGGAAGGGGGAGACCAAGTCCTTTCCTGCTGCGATCTGGAACGGGCAGGTTGGTGCCGAACGCAATCCTGGTGTAGGATGGACAGGGCTCAGAACTTACATGACGCCTGATCAGAGTTCTTTCTGGCCCATCCCAAGCACGTTGAAGGTGCAGTGGGATGAGTAGCCATTCTTTGTTTGCGTCACAACTCCCTATTGGTGTGTTGTCCCTAAGTTTCTACATTTTGCCTAGAACGCTTATGGTCAAGAACATGAAATTGTAAATTGTGTTTCTTTAGACTCTACACCCGGAAAGAAATAGAACACCTAGTTCCATCATAACTTGAACCAACACATCTCCATACGCTTCAGCACAAAATACACGTTTTGGTCATGGAATTTATAATTTTGCTTCGCAAAGATAGTAGAGACAAGTAGCATATGTGCCCGTGAATGCTTGGACCGTCAAGGATGCATGGGAATTATTTTAGTCTTCGCCAACAGTACGCCAAAGTTCCCTCCATTCTGTACTCGTACGACTCGGATAAGGTATTTTGGTCGTTCTTAACAACGAATTCAATACCCATGCTAGGGGACTAAGAAAAGGAGAACTCTCACCACGCAGCCTCTGCAAGGCACATGTCACGGATGATCGCACAATGGTTTCCACAATCAACGCTCCTAAGAACAACGGGCTCGATCTTAAAAGTTTGCAGCGTCATAAACAAGATGTTTTGAATTGACTAAAATAAGATCCTAATGAGAAGCATATCACAAAAACCAATAAACTGATCTCAGTCGCCCTTGCGGTAGAAAATTTGTTTGTCACATTGCCCGGGAGGTGTCGGCTGAAAGGCCCGATATGAAGCCGCGAACACATAGGGACCATTGGCCCACCGGGTAAGTACACGAAAGCAGCCTTGTCTGTACAGGGAATATGATTCGCACATTAGAATCATTCGTAATACACTGGCAGTTTCGTATGTAGGGAATACGTACCCCGTGTCGCCTTGTCGATGTTGAGACCCCTAGCACGTGTCCCTGAAATTGACGAGCCAATAATTAATACTTGAAAGCAATATTAAATTCTTCAGCCCTGTCTAATTAGAGCAGGTATGTTTGAGCAAGCATGGCGTAGATCAGGGATAAATCAGTCCACGAGTAAAGGGATAGTCCTGGATCACATACAGCCCTGCCGAGGTAGAGCAGTAATGACTCAACTGTATGACAGCCGACAAGGTGGCCATAGGTCTATTGTGTTGGTTTCAGATCAACGAAGTAAGGGAGCGGAGGCTGGGCGAGCCTGCCTTGGCGGGAATTTGTGAACGATTGTGATCGACTGGGCCATTTTCCAATGTATGCGTAGCCATCTCCTTACCAGAGACGTTGGACATCGGCAAGGGGCGATGTGAGAAAAAGCAACAAAGGTTAACGTGGCGACTATTCACTAACGATATCCAGTGACACACTCACTCGACGGACAGTGGTATTGTGATTTTCAGGGTACGACCATAATTGCTTTTCCTGGGGGAAGCAGGGTTCTTGGTCCAGGCATCTGGGATCATGTTCTCACTGCTGCGCCCGCAACCGCGGCCGTGTTGCCATTTGGAGGTCACGTAATGACCCTTTTAAGATTCACGGGCCGAAGGTCAGCACGTTGAAAAAGAAAGTCGGAATACGGAATACGCTCCACAGTAGATGTTCGGCGTCTTGCCCGGCGGGAGCCATTCAGACGTTCCCCGATGACCCACCAGGGTGGGCCACATGGGTATCCACAGTGGGTTCATGCAAGGTTGTGGGTACTACAGGGAGGTCGTGGCAGCGGTGACACGGACTTTTTCTTGATGCGTGCGTGCATGTGTGGTGCGTGGGGGAAGAGAATAATTGACTGGCTGGCTGTCTGACGGACTGAATGGGGCATGGGAACGGTATGTTTTCTAGTCTATCTCACGGACGGGGCGCGTGATGGTGTAGGCGTGCTCGCCTGTGTTCGCCTGTGTTCGCCTGTGCGCGGATGTGCCGGATAATTCTCGCTCGCCAAACCTAAAGAACTGAATGTGATCTTCACAATCACGCACACCAAAAAGATTTCCCAAAGTTTAGTCATCGACAAGCTCGTAGCTCGACTCAGGACCCTCGGTGAGCCTGCGTACCCTCGGCTGCCTGCGAGCCTGGTTACCTCACCTGGGCTAATCAATTTGCAGATCATTGTTGAACGCTCGCTCGGGATGACCGTGAGCCAGGGTCCCGGGATGAAACCGCACGGAAAGGGTCCCCGGACCCGGATGGCCGGGAACAGTCCCAAGGTCCAGCGGGCGTACAATTTTCGTACGACAAGGATGCGGAAAACTTTTGAAATGAGAAGGGTCTTTCAAAATACCGTACCTGCCAGACTGCCCAGGGTGTTGTGTTCTCCTTTGAAGTATAGGGGGCCCGGAAGTCTGGTTCTCAGGGTTCTCTAATCCCAGCAAGCACCAGCCTGCCGGAGTGCAGACCGAGTCTCACCGAAATTGATTGCCACCATTTTGTCTTCCGGGATTTCGCGATCCGCGGGTTCACCGAGTTGAGTTGACCTGGGCCCCTGACCAACTGCCTGCACGCCTCGTGTCGGATTCCCGAGTTCAACAGGTCTAACAGGCCTGCGTTTGCACACGGTCGAGGATGGATTTACAAGTCTAAGCCAAGGCCTGAATAACTGAGATGGCAGTGTGCGTCAAGTGCATGAGCATGTGTATGTGTAGCATATTGTCAAGGAAAACGCAATGAAATTCATCAACACAGGCGTGCTACCGGAGCATCGTCGTCTCTAGCTAGTGGCATGAAGGGTATCATTATTATTACATGTGATCCACGTAGCTCTTCGTCCTCCAGGACCCCTCCCGTTTTTGTGTTCGTCCAGAAAGCCCATTCGTGAAACCATCCTTCGTGAGAAGCCAAGAAAAAGAGGAGACCGATGTGAACCAAAAGTCTTTTTTCCAACCCGCCCCCGACCGAATTGTGAAAAGGTGGTGATACAGTTTTTGGTCTATAAATTGAAAGACAACCGCGGAAAAGATGCGAACGATTGGGTATAAAGGGTATGTGGTATAATGCCGCAGACCATGAGAAAAGCAGAAACGCCTGTAGATGCCCCGAGATCCATCAAGCAGTGCCGTAAACCCGCGAGGCAGAACTGAGAAAGCATGACAGGAAAACCAGAACGGAAAATCATGAAAAGCATGAAAAGCATGAACGAGCAGCGTCGATGGGAAAGAAACAATAGTCAAAACCAAAAAGTCAGCGCAGTAAGAGAACCAATAAGACCTGATGCATAGAGGGGTATTTCCAGCACGGAAAAAGGAAAATCTTGAACAGAGATGAGAGGAGAGCGCGCAGAAAAGCCGCGACAAGGAAAGCAGACGGTGATGAGAAGCGTTGATGTACGCTTCGCTTAAAAGAAGCCGTTCTTGGGGGTGCCGCTGCGAGGGGTGCCCCGGGGGCTCTGGATGTCGTCGACATGGTTGGCCAGTGCGACAAACAAGTCAAAGAAAAGCTGGGAGCCGCCGTTGAACATTTCCTGCTGCATGGTTCCGCTGCGCTTGAAGGTGGAGCGGCTGCGGATGATGAGGGCGAGGTAGTGTGCCCTGAGCTTGGAGTCCGAGTCGGACGTGTTGGCGTAGGCGTATCGGGCCGAGGAGAGGATGATGCCACATGGGATGCCGGTGCCTAGAGGGCCTGATGTCAGTAAGGAAGTGAAGGCGGTACTGAAATCAAGTGGGTGATGGGCAACTTACGGAGCCCCTGCTTGCGCAGAGAGATGCGCTTCAGCTCATCCAGCTTGTACTTCTCGGCGGCACAGTAGATGACGGTGTCCTTGAGGATTTCGGCACCGGTGGCCTGGTGGAAGATGGTGGCCTCGTCGTTGCTCTCGATCTCCCATGTGTCGCGGCGCTTGTTGTGGACCAGGCGAGGGGAGTAGTCGCCCTTGTACAGGTACTCGAGGATGGGCGAGAGCACCTCGGGCTCCTCGTCGGGGAGGGTGAGGCGCTTGCCCGTGGGCTCCATGTACTGCGAGCGCAGGGCAGCAGCCAGGACGGGCGACTTGGTCAGGACCTCCTCATGGGCGGCAAAGATGCGGGCCTCCCGGCCGACGACCAGAGTGATGATGGGTGAGTTGCTATAAGACATCGACGTCAGCATCCTGTGGACCATTTCATACAAGGTTCAGTTGAGGGCTACCCACTTTCCAGATGGGTCCACGAGGCTCTGAGCGGAGCATGCGTTGGATGGTCGGCGGCGCGAAGCGACAGAAGGACGACGCTTGGAGACGCCCGAGTCCCGGGTCACGGTCGTTGATGGAGGCTTCGATTTCGTGGTCGTCTGCGAGACGCTCGCTTTTCTCGATCGGCCGAACATCTTGTTGGAATGTGTGTGATGTGTTTTGATATGCCCCTTATCGTTATATCGTCAGCAGCATGCAGGTGCGGTGCGATGCTGGCTGGTTTGGCTTGGTGAGATGAGATGAGATGGGATGAGTTTCGTTCGGTTCGTGAAGATGCAGATCCGTCGTGATGGATTTGGGAAATAAGACAAGAAACAGGCCCAGACGGAAAAACAAGTAGAAAACCAAGTCAAAAGCGCCAAGATAGTGAACAATAGAGGTCGAGGACTTGAGGTGTCCTCCCCGAGGATGACACCTTGTGTGGTTATATATCCGTGAATCATGAACTTTGTTGTCTGTGCTTCCTCCCATGCTCGCCTCTCTCCCACAAATTTCCTATTTCCTGCCGCCAGTTGACCCCTGCACGAACCACAACCACCCTGGCGGTGACTGAAGGCAGACGGAGCTTGCGAACGCGCAGGATGGGGCCCGGAGAGAGCAGTTCTGGGCCAGCAGGGCCAACTCGCCTGGCCTCGCGTGTGCAGAACGGGGCGCGGGTGGAGCGAGGGTGGAGCGAAGGCACGTGCGATCTTCACATTGCCATGAAATGATGCCCTGTTCTGGACGTCTGTACCGAGTCGAGGGATCCGCTTGCGACTCGGTGAAGGTTTGTGAAAATTGCCAATGACAGCAACGATTGCACGGCGGGCACCATTTTGGCGCTCCCGAGCAGTGAAGCTGTTTCACAGCCCGTCGAGAACAAGCAATGAGCAGTCGGGGATTGTCCCAGCACATCAAGGAGTCACCTCCTGATGGGCGATGGGCGATGATGATGCGCGAGACGGTGAGCAGGGGCCCCTGCCCGGGCCATTCAAATTGCTGCAAATTGACAGATGCAATTTTTGGGTGCGAGAAATAGTGGAGAGAGAGCCGGGAGGTGCAGAGTTTTTCTCCCATGTCTCCTCCGACCCTGGTGAGTTGGTGAGTAAACCCCCAGGTCCACTTCCGCCGTGCCGCCCCATGCACACTCACTCGTTCTTCCGTCGTGCGAGAGAGAGCTGGGCTAACAGCCAGACAGCCTCTCTTTTTTTTTTTCCTCCTCTCCTCTCTTTTTTTTTTCTCTGGCACACGCGCCGGGTAAGACTGGGGCTGGTGGGTCAGTGGATCCTGCCAGCGTGCACGTTTGACAAGAGACGGTGAGGCCACAGGGATCCAGCCATACCCCATCATGCATGCTGCTGTGCGGTCTGAGAGATGACTGGTTTCTCTCTTTCTCTATTCGATGGTTATTGGATTGACTCATTGATCACTCGAATGCACTGCACTCACATGCACTGTCAATTCCTGTTACTGTATTTGCTCTGCACCCCGTGCGTTGATGCGAACCGGTCCGGGTTTCTCGGCTCCGCGTTCATGTCGTCACCATGCACGAGCAGGCAGGGTGCTTTTGAAGGCATTATCCCCGATCATCTATCTCTATCTCTCCCTCTACTGTTACATGTACATGTACAACAGATAATCAATACACATACGGCAGTATCCGCCACCTCACGGCCCTCTTGTACTTGTCCCAGTCCTCGCCATATTTCTCCGCACAGGCCTTGTCGTCCCTCCTCTCCCGATGGATGAGCAGGATTGCAAAGTACAAGACGTAAAAGTACGTAAATACCATTCCCCAGCCCTTGGCTGCACCTTGGATGACCTGTCGCCCATCGAGCATGACGCTAGCCTCCTCGCCAGAGCCAGCCAGCCCACCTGCGACAACGCTTCCTGCAGGCAGAATGACGTACCCTGCGATGCCAGTGGGAAGACTAAACGGTAGAGCCTGGAGCCAGTCCCCAAAATAGTTGATGTGCCGGCTCACGCCCCACCACCCCGAGGCCAGCAGGCGCGTGCCCCGCTTGGTCTGGATGTACGACATGCCTCTGACGGATGGGTCCTCTGGGTTCTTCCTGAACACGTTCTTCTGCAGGTTGGATGCTCGGAAGATATAAAGGCCCAGGCCGAACACGACGCTCGCCGTGACAAGCCCGGTCCAGCCCAGGTGCACCGGGTAGACGGCCAGATATCGGCACTGCGTCGAGTACAGGAACGGGACCCAGACAATATCCCCAAATGTGAGCATGAAGCCCAGTCCGTCAGTGATAATGTCCATCATGGACAGGAGCCTGTGCTCGGCAAACTGCCCGTACAGGACATAGAAGGTCTGGACCGCTGCCGTCAGGACGATGCTGTCGGAGACGTAGCCATATGTGCGGTACTGCTGGGCGATAAAAGCCAGGTCGAGCAACACCCAGCCTGTCAGGCCAGGGCGCATCTCTAACCACGCCTTGATGTCGACCTCGCCAATGAACGGCCATGTGACACGGGGGTTTAGTTCGCGGCCGATGTAGAAGTCGTAAATGACACTGCCGGTCTTGCCGCCGACGGCAAGCTCTCGCAAGTCGCTGTTGCCGCTCGTCACCTCGAAGCTCCGAGCATAGACGTAGATCGAGATGGCAAAGGCAAGGATGGTGTTGACTGTAAGGAGCTGCAGATAATTATCCGTGATGAAGGTCCAAAAGACCCAATCGGCGCCGTATAGATACGTGCCCACTGCGCAGGCCAACAGCTGGGCAATCGATGCATTGAACGCGTTGAAGCGGTAGTGCAGAGGGCGGCCCGACTCTCGAAGCTTTGTCCCGTAGACCTCATGCGCTGGAAGGACTCGATAGAGGACCAGGCTCAGCACATAGTACAGCAGCGTCCAGCCTGTGACCTCCCAACTAACAAGGCCCCATACGCCGTGCTCGGGCCAGGGGATCTGAGGCCTGAGAGTCTCCCAGGTCAGAGTGCTGGGCTGCAGCAGGGCCGGAGCTGGGCATCCCGAGACGTCGTTGCAGGCGAGGTACCAGACGTTCAGCAGGGCCGGCAGGCCAAACACGATGGCGGCGGCACCAACGCTGTACAGCGACCTCGTTAGCATATGGGAAGCGGGCATGGGAGAAAAATGACGACTTACGGCCCGCCGAACTCATACTCCGGCTTGTGAGATGCCATACTTTTTGGGGTGTTGCACCTAAGTCCTCGATACGAGTTGGCAGGGAATGTTTACGAGGCCCCGGGCGCCACACGAAAGCCTCGAGCTTGAGTGCTGGATGTGTTCGTTGTCTTCCAACGGCGAGAAAGTCCGGGAGTACAAGTCGATAGATTGAGCAGGCCGAGAGCATCCGCGCAGGTGCATATCATTGTTTTTTGAATTAATTATATGGCGGAAACCCGGCGGAGTCAACAAGCTCGAGCCGGGATTGAAGACTTCCGTGCCGTACGATGAACGGCTGACAACCCCTGTCAACCTAAATTTCAAGCAATTAGACCAAGTAGACTACCACGGTGGGAGAAAGAGATGAGGGCTAGGGTTATAGTGCCCGGCTGTCCCCACAATGGGTTTGTCAATGTATCGACCAAGGAGGAATGATGGAAATGTAAAGAAGCCGCAATTTGCTTATTCAATGAATGATGATCTAGGATGTTGGGTGTTGGAGCTTGTCACCAATAAACAAACAAAAAATTGAGTGCTTCAGATCGTTCAAACATTCTCCACCCGACTCAGCAGGCCAAGGTCATCAACAAACTAAGAGTGAACAGGATAAACTTGGCTCAATTGCCTGGGAACTCAATATCGAGTGTTCCCTGCGTGCTCATGGACATCCTTTTGGATTGCAATGCCACTCTCGAAGGCATCGCATTGAAGAGCAAACAGCCTGTTGGGTCATCGAGCCCATCCGGCGAATGGCCAGGCACTCCTCTCCGCATTGATCAAACAACTCATGCTCGTTTGTGCTTGAGCAGTTGTTTCGAATATTGAACTTACGACACTCTAGTGATTGGCAAATATAACAGTGCAGCACTGCTGGTTCTACACTCGTGGGATCCAATGGCGTGGTGAGTTTAACACGTATGAAAACTACAACAGGTTTTTGACCAGCGGTCAGGTCATTCGCCATAAAGTTTGTCAACAGTAGCATACTGGCGGATCAATAGACGATGAATTTGTCATGTAGGTAGCCCGTGCATAATTACCTAGGCATCGACCTTGGTGTATATGGCCCGGTTAGGGCGTTGCCGGAACCACCTCCGCCTCGTCCAAAATGCTGCCATGAGCTCCCTGCGTCGTTTGTCCGCTCAGACTTGACCTGCGAGGCACTAGTACCCGTTTTCCCGACAGCTTCCACGATTCGGGTCTCCCTTGACCTGCCATCCATCGGCGATGTCTGGTGGTGGCAAGGTAGGGTTGGGCACCCGAACGTTGTCATCATCTCCACCCGCGGGACACGACTTTGGGTGATCCATCAGGTCGTTGCAGTATCCCGCAGTGATTGCCTTGAACGCTTGAGATGGGCCCTTGTACTTGAGAGACACGCCGATGCTGCGGTGGTAGTCCCTGTTATTGGTTCCCGCGTCGATCTCCTTGCAGCGCTTTATCTTTACGCAATCGTCAGCTCCCACCCAAATAGCAGGCTGAATTATGGAGAATCTTTTAGGGAGACATCGTTTCGCTGAACTTACAGTCTTGCCCTTGGAGAGCCCCTTGAAAGCCTCAATCGCAATTGAGTTGCAGAGATCGTAGATAGCCTGGTTGACGTATGCAGAGTCACCCATATCCTGCCACTTCTCACTTGTGACATAGTTGTAGCACGTCTGCGTATGGATGCTGGCTGTTCCATTGGTTGTAGAATTGTCGGGACTGGTGTCGAGAAGGCGACCATTGCTGGAGTCAAACGGGTTGGTGGAGATGTCTCGAAGTGGCTTGGACTGGGGTGCAGCAATACCAAAGGTGCAGAGGAGAGCCATTGCCATGAAGGCGATGACAGCAGTGATTGACCGCATCTTGAGTATCGAGGATGTTTGCGCTTGTGTTGCAGTGGTGTTGTCAAGTGATGTCGAAAGTAGTTGCGAGTGAGCGCGACAGTCGGGCAGACGATGGAATCGGAAAATCAAGTGATGGAGCAAGTCGGAGGCCATCCTTAAATACAGACCATGTAGCAGCTACTACGTAGAATGGCCCATTGAGTACTAATTATTCACATTCATGAAAGTTAATGGACATGCTCGGATGGTCGGAATTAATCCACGCTGTGGAGTTTTCACCCATTTCGCATCATTCATTTTGGCAGCAGTGACTTGACATCTCTCAGCAAAGAGAATATGAACATTTTGCTCTGCAGAAGTAGGGACGGCATAAGCGTTCGACTGCGGTCCATTAATGAGCACAAACTTAACATGAGTCCGTTTGTATGCAGTGCAGCTTTTCGTTTTCAGCACCAATCTAGCGATTTGCGCGAGCATTCCGCATTTTCTATACCTTCCAACGGCAAGGACGGGATTTATAACATATCGGAACGTAGCAAACTACTATGATCTTGACTGCAAGGCTCACTTCATTTATATCTCTCCTTACGACATCAACGCTTGGTTCTGCAACTCTTGAAAAGCCTTGTTCCATGAGCCACGCCATCAGGGGCCATCGGCCCCCTACGACAAGTTAACAGTGGGAAATTTCCATTTTCTCTGCCATCAACAGCCTATAGGACAACTCGGGCCTCCCTGGTCCCTCATCTTACGGACGCTCGTGGTCAGGGAGTCTTCCGAGCATCAGATCAGCACTTCAGTGACATCTTGCGCAGCTAAGAGCCTATCACCTCAATGCAATGTGCTGATTCGGCATATGGTTTGTGTTCCCACTTGCATATCCGTGTGATGCCCTTGTGGACATGGCATTGGCTGGCGCGTGGGTTGGGCATAAGCGTGTCACCCCAGCTCGCAGTCCTTCTCGGACCTGCCAGTGCTGATCAAAAGCCCCCCCGCCCAGAGACAATTCCTGTCAGCCCAGATTCAGTCCTACAAACTTCTTGTATCTCAATGTTTGCGTCTTGAATCCTTGTGCCACTTTTCTTAATACAGAGTATGTCTCAGTCAACACGCCCTGTCCTTGGCTACCTCACGACAACGTGGGCGCCACCAGCCAGCTGCCTGTCCGTGAATGTTTGGGGGACGAAGCCACCATGGCCTACAGGATATGCAGGAGTGACATGTGCTTCTTCCGACGCCTTTTATGACGAGACTGACTGTTGGCCTCCAAGAACCGCGAATGCGCCCAATCCGACCGAGGAGGGCGCTTTTCTCAGTGGCTGGGGGTTTTATTCCCCCGGGACACTCTGCCCGTCTGGATTCACAACTGCTTGTATTGCTACATATGGACAGCCTGTATCTGGCTGGGAATTACAATTCACAATGACTACAGGAGAAACGGCTGCCGGATGTTGTCCAAGGTAACATTTCAATTAAATTGAATCTTTTTTGAAAACCTAAGAGTTCTGACGATGTGTCTCTATTCCAGTGGTGGATACACCTGCTATTACTCGCATCCGAACCCCGGAGGGAGCAACACGTACGGCCCAGCACAGACATGTCGCCTTTTGGCGACCTCGACAGTGATAGAGGTAGCTCCTTGCACTACCGACAAAGTAGCCTCTCAGCCATTCTCGGCAGTATTACCATATACAACACATATTACTACAGGATCAGCAACTTCTACTTCTATCGTCCAGACTTTGCTAGCCTTGGCTCCATTGTATGTGGCTCCATAAAGTAGACTCGAGGTGACGCCAGCACCGTCTAAGCGGTTGATACAATTTTGTCTTGACGCACGATTATCTAACCAATGACCCACAGGATACAAATCAATTGGCGGGCTGAGGACGTGTCTATTGCCACTCCGACACCGACTCCAACAAGTGCTGACTCGGGAGGGAATCTCTCAGGCGGCGCTATTGCCGGGATCGTCATTGGCAGTATTTTCGGGCTTGCTGGTTTTGCAATTGGTCTCTTTTGGTTCATCAGAAGAAACAGATTGAAGCGTAAGGACGTAAGTGGCCAAAGCCGGGAGCCGGATGATGCGACAGCTCGACAGCTCTCGCAGCCGGTGAAGCCTCAGCAAGAGACTCAGCAGCCTTACGAGCTACCGATGAGTGATTCAGTCCATGAGTTGCCAGGGCGTGAAGTTGTAGATGGTAGATTCCATTCCGAACTACAGAGCTAGGGGACTAGTTAGAGCGTACGATTTCTAAGCTACATTTTCCAGAAATTTGGCCTCTGATTCAAAATCTGAAAAACCCTGGATTGCTTTTGCATAGCAGTCTTTAATGGAGGTTAAGTAAAGGAAGGGGTTTCACTCAGGTGTCGGGCGCCGACTGAGACTCGTGAATAGAACGTATGATTACGTCCGGCTGTGTGGAAGGAGGTCAAGAACCACGGCGGTGGTGTATTTACATGTCTTGTCTATGTAGATTAGGCGCAGAATAAGGGCTACCCAACTTCCATTGCCGACTCCCGGTCCTCACATTCGGCGAGCCGTAGAATTACCAATGATGCTCCCAGCCCGCTCTGTTGTCAACAAACACGGGCCAAGAATGTGGAACCACACCAAAGTACGCTTTGTACGACCACTTTTTCTGTGGCTCGACCTGCCTTATGTCGTAATCCCTGACTATAGTAGCACAGATCTTGGCGACTTCCATTCTTGCAAGGTGCTGACCGGGGCAAGCATTGTAGCCACCACCAAACTGTGATGTACTTAGCTGGTCAAATGGGCGGATGCACAAGTGCATCCGGCCATTTGCCAGCCATTCTCAGTCAGCCTGCCTTTCCTTCCTTGCGGAAATGCCAGCTCCTTTCGCGGCGGTTGGACTTACTGGGATGAAACACTTCTCTTTCGAAGAGATATCTGCCGAGTACCACCGGTCAGGATTGAAATTATGTGCATCCGGCCCCCAAATTTCCTCGGATCTATGCATCACAAAGGCGCTAACGGAAAGGATGGCGCCATATGAAAATGCATGGCCTCCTATTGTCACACCGTGCTTCGGAACCACACGTGGAAGACCCTGGTGGACTGGTGAAAAGACACGCATGGCCTCCTTGATACATAATTGCAAGAAGGGGAGCTTCTGGGTATCAGCGAAGCTGATGATTCTGTCTTGGCACCTTCCTGACTTGCTCGCAGCATCAATCTCATCTCGTACTTGTTGCCACGCTGTCGGGTGCCTAATCATGTGGTAGAAAAAGGATTGAAGTGCCGTCGACGTGGCGTCTCCACCAGCAGCGACAGTTCCAATGGTCTGGCCCTGGACTGTGTTCAGGTCAAGCCGATCAGGGTGGTCACGAAGTGTTTTCAGCCAATATTCCAGCAGATCGAAGCGATTGCCCCCTTTGGTTTCCCTGTTCTCACGCTCACGGAGCGATTTCATAGTGACCTCCAAAATGTGGCCAGTAGGCAGGACACCGAGCCATGTAGTAATTGGGTTCGCGAGGAGAATGGCGTGAATCATCAGCATGATCCAGTGATGGCCTGCCACAGCTGCGAAACGGCCGAGACGCACGTTGTTTGCGATGGCATTTCCAATATCATAGCCCTTCTCCAGAAAGCCATACGGCCGCGAGAAGAGGACTTCACTCGTGACGTCGTTCGAGGTGAAGGTGCAAAAGCGATCAAGATGCATAGGCTCACCACTATCAGCATATTTGCTCATCCAATCCATCAACAAGCCAATGACTTTGTCGATGGCCTCCTCGCAATTGACCATATTAGACAGACTGTAGCCAGGAGCAAAATTCCGCGAGTGCTCAGACTTTTGTCTAGGGTCCAGGACTGCCATGCCATTCGTGTATCTGGAATCTGGAAAGGCAAAGATTCTGTAAAATGCATCTTTTCGGAGAGGTGTTAAGAGAAGCTCCTTGAAAGCCTCAGGATGGCAGACGCTGACCTCATTGTTCGCGATACGAACAAAGTGGCCTTTGACTCTGACATTAGCAAAGGTGCACTATCAACGCCTACGCAGATGCAAATACTTGCCGTACTCTTGGTGCAGCTGGAGCAACTCCTCGCCTTGATTGCCTCGCAGTATCATTTTTGTATGCCATAGTCGACTCACGGACGCCCAAAAAGGCCCAGGTATGTTACTCAGAGGTGTTGCATACCGGCGGTAAAGCATCAAAACCAACAATGTGATGAGGAGGCCAGCCAGCAGCACGGGGCAAGGGAAACCGCTGAGGACAAGCCTTCGCAGAACCACTATGGTTGTGTTCATTTGCTCGCCCATAATGATCCTTCTCCTAGCGTCATGCAGTGAACTCCGGACACGTTGCTACGAAATGCGAAGAGGCCAAAAAGGCGTGAAGCGATCAGATGAGGACTCTGCGGAGGCTTCGGCGGCACTCAAACAAAGATCCGCTGCTGGCATGCTCCAGTTGTACAGAGTGCGTTGTTCTCCATGCAAAAATTGCCGGCATGTGATTCCTTGAGCTGCCCCAACGGGTCCTGGCTGCCAACAGTCTACCTATTTCATCAAAAAAGCTAACGCAAGTGGGCAGGTTCTTTCAAATCGGCCCCGTAAGTGGTTAGGCTGGCAGCAAACGCGGATGCACTCGACGTAGCTTGACCGAAAGGAAGATGCACTCACCCAGTTAGATCTTGTGCACGCTGGTATTTCTCACGACCACAAAGCTGACGGGCCCTAAAGTTGAGAGCTCTTGGATCAAACTTGCAAAAAAACCGAAATCTGTGGGCGCACACGATAAGATTGGGATTCAACGACCTCTGTGGGTACGGTCCATCCATTCGCGCAACATTCGAAATTCGCTGCTACTAAAGTATATGTTCTCTGGAGCTTCGAGCCTTCATTTGGGACTCACTAATTAAAGAGCCTCTGCTTATGATGCGACAATCAAGCACAAGCTTCCCGAACGTAGTTGTACGGAGACATGCAGACACAATGAGGATAACGCGTCGATTTACTTCATTCATACGTCTATGGAGTTTCGACTCCATAATTTGATGATGCCTGATTGAGATTTGGGCCACAGTGCAATCGCTTCACTATTTCCGTCGTAATTCCGGGTCAGGCCATCGAACCCAGAATTCCACTTGCAGATGTAGCCGGACACGAGCGGTGGTGCCGATCGGACCCTTTTTCTCCATGAGCGATGCACATCCAAAAAATGAATCACACCGTTGTAGAGATCCCCTGCCGCACAAATTCTTGATTCAAAATATGGTGAGCGTGACAGTATCCCTGGGAATCATGTAGATCCACCATGTATAAAGGGGCATTCCAGGAACAGCTCCTGTCACATGTTCGAGCATCGATTCGCCTTCTGGCTCTGTATTACATGAATGCAAATGTTTGAAATTGCTTGGTTTTGATTAGCGGACGCGTAGCTGTGGACCATGTTGGCGGGAACCTTGACGGCTTCTTGGGGACCTTGATGGCCACCTCCCGTCCGTGGTGTAGCAATACGATCCAGAGATTGACCACAGAGAGTCGCTCTAATGGAATACGAACAATATAAGATAGAAGTCCCTTCGAGAAAAAAAAAAAGAGAGAGCCTTTGGAGCTCTACTAAAGCAGTCAGTGTTTTCGTTTCGCCTCGTTGATTGTACTTGCTAATCTTGTTTATACGTTCTGTCCGAACCATGGTGTCGAAAAGAAAGCCAGCTGTGCCTAGTTCACAGGAGATCAAAATCTCCAAGAAGCTTAAACACAGAGTGGGACCACTCCCGGTGACATTGCTTTCAGGTTTTTTGGTATGAATGTAGTCTTTCTTTGCAGCTTTTCTGAGTCCACTGGATCGTCACTCCCTTATGTACGCTGACCATGATGATTCTTTAGGGCAGTGGGAAGACAACACTCCTTCAACACATACTACAGAGCAATCATGGTCTTCGGATCGCTGTGATTGTCAACGACATTGGTGCAGTGAATGTCGACGCCACGACCATTCAATCGACCCATCGCATACGGAAGACGGACGAAAAAGTCATCGCGCTGCAGAATGGATGTATCTGCTGTACTCTCCGACAGGACTTATTGTCTGAGTTGGTTGAGCTGTCCGAAAAACATGTTTTCGACTACGTTATTATCGAAAGCAGCGGAAGTAAGTCCCCAATTAGGCATATGTCTTGTGGGCAAGTGGCCAGATAAGAGTGTACTGCGAGACTGACCACTTTGGAATAGTCAGCGAGCCAGGACAAGTGGCCGAGAGCTTCGATTCGAAGCTGACAAGACACATGTACAATATGCTGAAGGAACAGGGTGAGCTGGATGAGAATGAAGCATTAAAGAAGCTGTAAGTGAACCCATTTCTCGTTTCAATGAAGCGAGAATGATTCTGTGAGACCGTGCGCCCTTCGTATGCAAGACTTTGTTAGTGATTCGGACATCGCAAACATTTAGATACTGACTTTAGCAGGCACAAAGCCGGCGAAGCTGGTATGGGTAAATTTGCTCGCCTGGACACCTCTGTCACTGTCATTGACTCCTTCACCATCTACAACGACTTCAACACTGCGGACCTGTTATCTAGTCGACGCAACGATGTAACCCCGGAAGACGAGAGGACGGTATCAGACCTGATGGTCGACCAGATCGAGTTCGCAGATGTGATTATCCTCAACAAGACTGACATGGTCGATGAAGCGGTGTTGGCCAAGACGAAGGCACTTGTCAGGACCATGAATCGAGAGGCCAAAATCCTATGCTCCAACTACGGTAAGGTCGACGTGGGAGAACTCGTGAATACTGGATTGTTCAGTCTGGACAAGGCTCAGACAAGCTCTGGGTGGATGCGCGACCTGCATGAGTTGATGATCAGGGAGGTGAGTTAGCTTCTTTCAAGTCAGAGAAAGACGAGCAGTGAGATCTAATTAGATTCTCTCTTTAGGTGAACGGAAAGACCTCGATAACTCCAAAGCCAGAGACGGAGGAGTACAACGTGCGTAACTTCGTGTATAAGCGACATCGTCCTTTCCACCCCGAAAGACTTTGGAGACTGGTATACGACAAATTCATCCTGCAGCTTGAACACCCTGATTTGGAAGAGGACAGCGCTGCTCCAACACCAGAAATCACTGCTCAAAAGCCAGGTCTCGTTGCGGTTGACGATGGTGAATTTGATGGTACAATGGACGATATTCAGCCAAACAATGGGGACTGGGAGGACGAAGACACTGATATGGAGGGCGAGGTCACCATGTCAGATGGCTCAGAGATTTCAAGCTCAGGGGAGACATCATTAACTTCCCCCACGGCTGACAGACCCGAGAGCAGCGTATTCGACAAAAAAGACACCAGAATGGACTTTGCTGATCCCAACGTCGAGGAGGCTCTGGCTACGCCGCCCAAGGACGTCGTCCTGGCAAATAAGCGTGCTCACCCACTCTTTGCCCGGCTCTTTCGCTCCAAGGGAACGTACTGGCTCGCAACTAGGCCCGACTACCGCGGGATATGGTCGCAGGCAGGAGCAATGCTGACGTTGGTCGGCAGCACCAGGTGGGACGTCACCCTCACCCCTGAAGAGCTGTCACAGCTATACCACGAGGACACCACCGATCCGGAAATCATGAAACAGGTGCGTCATGACATCGAGAGTGGTGGCGAATGGGGGGACAGGCGGCAGGAAATAGTGTTTATCGGAGAGAAGCTGGAAGTCCGGGGAATTGAACTTGCCCTAGATGAATGCTTGTTGACGGACGCTGAGTGGAAGCGTTGGAAGCGAGGGATGAGATCTGTGGTTAAGAATCAGACAAGACTCAGAACTTTGATGGAGAAGCTGGATGCTGCCAAAGAAACCTTGATCGATGGCTTTGAGGATGCCTTTCCTGAGTGGGAGGGCCATTTCCAAGACGAGGAGTACGGACATAACGAAGATGATGAAGACAACGGGCAGCACCTTCACCAACACTGAGTCGCCGTCACTTCAAGAAACATGAACGAGGATCACTTAAGGTCTCATAATTTTGATTTACTATGGGAAATAGCCATAGTCGCTGACATATTCTCACGGTGTGACATGACTTGTTCATGATGTGGCCTCCGATTCTGCCTTGACATATGCCTTACTTCTCCTGAACGAGAAGCATCACGGTGAACAAACTTACTCGTACATCTGTCTCATCCCCTCAGTTCTAGAATGCAGCCCTTGCATTCGCGCCCATACTACTTCTAGCTGATGGGTCGCAAGCGGTCGCCCTGAAGACTAATTGTTTTACCTAATTGTTTCGTTTTGGCCCAGGCACGGTGGCCGCGATGGCAAACGCTCGCGGATCAACACACTTTACATGATGCTTTCCCTTCAGCCTCGTCGCATTACGCGTGCAGCCCATGGACGAATTGAGGATCCTCTGGATAGAAAGGGTTCAGCACGTCATGCGATTCATGATGCGGAGTGTACGCGACGACTTTTGAGTGCACGTTGTGAGTCGGGCACCCCAATTGGCAACATCGGCAGTCGGCCCCTTTCCAAAAATTCATTGGCACAGCCAAAGACATAGCCGGGCGTCGGTGGCCTCCCCACACTGGGGAAGCATCATCATCAATGCAGGCGACGCAAGCAACGGCTCGGTTAAGGGGTCCAGACTTTCGGCTGAAGAAGTCGACAGGCTGTTAGACGTCCACTCTCTCTCGCTAAGTTGGGATGACTTCATGGGAATAGCACGTAGGCCTAGCGGTGTACGTAACACCGTGAAGCTAATTATAGCATGCCAGAGTTAGTATAGGTCTCACGAGACCTGCGGCCAGTATGTATTCATCATGTCGGGGCTGAGCTATTACAATCTACCGCTGCAGTGGACTCGCCTAGTTGTGATCATCCGACTAGAAGCATCTTGCTGTCGTGGCTGCATGATGATCTGCGGCATGCTCCCCCTTTCACCGAAACGATGGACTAACTATTTCGGTAAAGAGGGGAGGATTGACTAGCGTACCCGAGCATAAAGCTTCTAGCTTAGGCCGATGAAGCTTCCGGAAAAGCGGGCCTTGACAGTCGAGAGCAAGGGGGTCCCTTACACAAGAAACCGTGAGGCTGAGTTGGGCTCCATATTACCTTACACAGACCTCAAAGGGGTTACTGGACCGGAAAAGACTATGTTGAGAGACCTCTGGAGAATTCTGTCTTCCGGAATTCCTTTATAATGGTATCTTACACTGTTAAATTCGTAACAAGTGTAGCCGGTCTTACGTGCGAAGTGGTAGATTGATGTGGAATTCAAGACCCCTGTAAAGAGCTCAACTCGATCGATTATATATACTGTACGTAAAGTTATCAGATCTGGCTGCGGAGACGACCCCTGTAACCCCTTGTGCCCACAAGCCGGGTAGGGAACTTCAATGCACGTCAGACTTGAATTTCTCCTACGTAAACCCCACAACGAGGCTGCGTAGGACCCTTGTGAAGATCATGGCAATGCAATCATCCGTAGACTCCCACAAACCGAACTCTGTACAGCTTCAAGCTCAACACTCGTCGACCACCCTAGTCGGTGCTATGTATCGACCTGTAAGTATCGCAAGTTTCTCATGTATATAAGAAGTTGAAGATGTTCGTTGAAGTTTGTCGTTCTTATCCATCATCATCATCAACATCTTCATCATCATCTCTCAGTCTTCTCACCAACTCCAGCATCCAGCTCTCAGCATTCAACTCTTCATCATCCAACTCTCCAGCATCTATCGCTTCTTTTGATCTAAAGTCATCAGCACTTCCACACTCACCCAACTTCCATACCACAAACCTCAGCAAAAATGTCTTCCATCCAGCAAATCGTCTTCTTCGCCGCTCTGGCTTCCTCCGCTCTTGCGAGCCCTCTCATGGTCCGCGATAGCTGCAACGTCGCCCCAACCGCCACTGGCAGCCAGACCCCTCTCAGCGCCCCCTCCGTCACCACTGCTGAGCTCTGCAAAGAGGCTTGTGAGGCCAATGCTTCTTGCAAGTCCTTCGTCTTTGGTCTGCCTTCCGGTGCCAGCACACCTACTTGCCAGTTGTACTCGGTCCCTGCTTCTCAGGTTCCTACCCACGACACAAACCTGAATGTCTGGGACGTCGACTGCTCGTCTTCCCAGGTCCCCACCACTGCTCCTACCACGGCAAACCCACAGGGCCAGGTCTCATCCGCCTCGACTGGATCTACTGGCTCGACTGGCTCGACTGGCTCGACTGGCCAGACAGGTCAGTCGGGACAGACCGGACAGACCGGTCAGACTGGAGGAAAGAAGGCCAACAAGCGCGATGTCTGCGGATCCGCCCCGACTGGACCATCCACCGCTGCTGCTCCTTCTCCCTTGAAGACCGATACCTCCATCGCCAACCAGGCCGACTGCTTGGCTCTTTGCAAGCAGACCAGTGGTTGCCAATCGTAAGTCTACTACCCAAAACTACGCGAGATAGAGCGGTACTAACCATTACCAGTGTCGAGTTTGGTACTTTCGACGGAGCCCAACAGTGCCGCCTGTTCCAGGTCCCCGCCTCTCAGCTGCCCCCCGCTTCCTCTGGCCAGAGCTTCGTTGCCTACGACCAGGGCTGCTAAATGGCCCCAGAATTTCGGTGGCAAGTTTTTGGAACTCGGTGGCGGTGTTTGGAGGGAAAAAACATGGAGATTGAGATGAAGTTGTTGCATGGTTTCCTTTTGTAACTAGAGCATGGAGTTATTTGCATTTCTTGTTTGCAGTTTAAGTTTTTCAATACACCAAGTCCCGGGCAAAGTCTTCAAAGATCCTGATGCAACTCGAGAAAAGCGAATCACACAAACTAGCCGGTGGCACAATTGATTGTTGGGGTTCAATGCAACTGAACGTATTAATCGCGTCAAGGAAAAAAAATGCTACTGCATCGCTGATCAGTGCTGCGGGTCGAGGAGAATTTGCACAGCTTGAGTTCAGCTCTGGATTGACGTACCATGGAGGCATGCTTTAGTCGTTTATGCCAGGAGAACCAAGTGTTTGAAATGGATAGGCCACATTTGCCTTCAACATTTTCCCCCGATCTCTCTCCAACCGCGCGTCCGTCGCGTTGCTTACCTGTGCACAACCCCCTCTCCTGCATATGTCAGATTTGCGCGATCTGTCTAGGGCCCGTCAGCCAGTCTGACTAAGATGTTCTGGGCCCCCCCCCCTAATTAGCTCTCATCACCGTTGCTGAGGTTGGAGCATGTCTGCCAAGTGCATCTTCCCAATTCCACCTCTGCAGCCTTGATACATCGGTCAAGCATGGCTAGAGTTGCCTTTCCACTTTTGTGGGCATTCGGGGCCCTTGTATTTGGGTTTGCTGCTGTCTCCTTCGGGCCACTCCAACATGCTTTCACACAGGTGATTGCCAAGTTTGCAGTCAACCTCCCCTACGGACACACCTCACATCCCATCGTCCTGGATCATAGCCGGGATGTACGATACGTAGGCAGCCTTTCCAGCTATGGTGTCGAGCATTTCCAGAACATTTTCTATGCTGAAGACCCCTCGGGTCCTAGGCGGTTCTCGGCCCCTGTCCCGACGAAGCCGGACAGAGGCTCCGTAATCGACGCCACGCAACCCGGTGCCTGGTGCCCGCAAGCAACAGGCGATGTGCTCCCGTTCACAAGCCGTGTCACGAATGTCAGTGAGAATTGCCTGAGTCTCCGCGTTGCACGACCGCAGGGCACACAAGCATCTGCGAAACTGCCAGTCATGGTGTGGCTACATGGAGGTGAGCCATAGCTGTTACTTGACTGCAGTGATCGCACGGAACTAAGCATTCATGCAACTAAATGCAGGGGGTCACGCACTTGGCTCGGCATCAGAGGTGCTTTACCAGCCGGACGGCCTCGTATCACAAGCTGCTGTCGACGGCCGGCCGTTGATTTTTGTGGCCATCAATTACCGTTTGGGATGTAAGTCAAGCTCGATTCACTTTGCTGCTGTCAGAACTAATTAGTGGCCATAGTCTTCGGTTTTGCAACAAGCGAAGAAATGATCCGGACGAAACAAACAAATGCAGGTCTGCGAGATCAACGAGCTGCATTCGGATGTACGTAATGGAAAGTTCGTTTGAGAAAACATCTATTGGGCCATCCATAATTGACGAAAGAATGTTGTGTTCTAGGGGTACGCGATCATATTGAACACTTTGGCGGAGATCCGACCAGAGGTGATATACCCGGATAAATACCCACTTCATTTTTTACAGTGTTGCTAACCTGCTCGGAAAAGTGACCGCAATTGGCCAGAGTGTAGGCGCCAGCGACATTGGTCTTCAACTGACCGCATTTGGGGGAGAGGATGGCGCACCATTTCAACAAGCAATTTTAATGTCCGGCGCCCCTGGCCTCAACTTCAACACGAGGTCAGACCTAGTGGCGAACAATACGGCAGCTATTGCAAAGGGAGTGGGCTGTCTCCCTAGTAACGTGTCCCATTCCGAGACGACGCTGCAGTGTCTACGAGAAGCACCAGCTGACCTTTTGACTAACCTGTCCGTCACGGCGTCTCGTGCCGCACGTCCGCCATTCGGTGAGGGGTTCTTCTATCCAACGTTCGACGATGACTTCTTGCCTGATCGACCTTCCCAGCTGGTTCGCTCTGGAAGGATTGTCAAAGGCATACCCGTCATCGCTGCCTGGGTGTCTAACGACGGCGCGTGGTACGCGTCTCCGACAACATCAACCGACGAAGACGTGTTAGCCAGCTTTGGGCTTTGGTTGACAGGCCTGTCCGAGAAGACAAAAAGACAGCTCCTGGAGCTTTATCCGCTCAGCGACTTCCAGCACATGGTACGCCCAGACTACGACGGACCGATATCGCCACAGTACTATCGCGCCGCTCAGCTTAATCGGGATCTTTGGTTCACTTGTCCCGTTCTGGACTTCGCCTGGCATTACTCTAGACACAACAATGGCAACGTGCGCTTATACGAACACAATTCTACCCGATACACGCCGGTATTTGAAAGTATGCATGTTCCAATGTGGCGTGTAGCGCACTTGAGCGATATACCGTACGTGCTGAATGTCCAACAACTGGGTGGAGGCGCCGACAATTCTCCTGCACAGCTTGCGCTAGCCAAGACTATCAGTACCAGAATTATTGAAGTTGTCACCTCGGGTGCGGAAGAAACGAATTGGCCTAGAGTATTCCCTAGTGTTACGGAGGATGAATTCAAGAACGAGGCCCCAAATCACTTGTCGTTACAACTTTTTGGTGGCCCGTATGGTAATACTCATGTCGCAATTGACCGAGAAGGCGATGCGGCCTCTGCAATGGACGCAGACGGAGCCGTCAGATGGGAGAAGCTGTTTGAGAGATGTGATTTAATCAACAGTGCGAAAGTGAGAGAGGAGATTGGGGTGTGAGAGAGTACGTCCTCACCAAATAGGCTGTGAAAAGAGGTGAGCAAGACTAGGAGCTAACAAAAAATCAGTGACTGGATCCACAAATTTGGTATCATTGATAGACTTTGGATGCCGGGTAATCAAATTTGAACACAAAATAGGTTGTATTTGAAGCAGGTTTCCCATTACACTTTAAGTCGAGGATTCGTTGCTTTGGGCACAGCACCTTACAATTCTGTCTCTAAATTCTTCCACGTCATATAAATGCCGAACAGTCCCCCCCTGCTGGACAAATATACTCTTTGTCTGTATATACGCCGTTCTCCATGACTCAGGTAACAATACTCGTATAGTGAGCCGAAGATTCGATCACCTCCTCAAGCATAGCATTTATGATCCAAGCATCCGTCTTCTCGTTCCGCGGCACCATGGGTCTGAACTCCTACGTGCATGAGTAATAAATAGGTGATACTCGTGTCGCTTCAACTAGCGGCCTTCTTCAGGGCGCGATAGTAGTCAAGATTCTATATGATCACAAGTAGGTTCACGGCCAAACCGCTCTGAATCATACTTGAAGGCTTGCAACTCAGGGCTTCCATTGAGCAACCCTCCTCCAGTGATTCGATGACAGGATGCTTCGTATATCGGCATCATGGATATCGTACGAGACATATATCATCTACGAATAGCACAACGCCGTAGGTGTGTGGTTAGGAGCTAATGGCTCTTGCATTGGAAGAACGAGCTACAAATCGAGATATCTCTCGAAGAGGTGCGTCACTCCGGGCTAGTGGAAGACCAATTCGGAAGCGCGGAACGTCTCCATGTGTAAGAGGCACCTGGCATCGGCCGATGTTACCTAGAGGCATTACTCCTGCACCGTCACAACAGCCTCCTGAATCCAACCGCAGGTGGAGGCCGGCTCAACAACAGGGACTCAAACTTGATTTGACGAATGCATTGTTTATCGGTCCCTTTTATATGCATCTACAGGATCTTCGTTACGCCGCCGTTTGCATTCATCACAGAACCCGTCACCCATCTGGCCTTCTCTGTACATAGCCATCCGGCAATTTCCGCGATATCATCCGGCTCGCCAAAACGCTCCTCTACGCACACCAACTGAGTCCGCGAGACCATCACTTTTGTGATGGGATCGTCCTCGGAGAGATTCTTGACCAGGTCCGTGCGTGTCAGCCCCACGCTCAGCGCGTTAACCGTCGTTCTCTCCATGCCCTTCCTCTTTCCGAGCTCCTCGGCCCACACCCGCGTCATGGCCTCGAGTGCAGCCTTGCATGCCGAATACACAAGCCCTCCAGGCGCAGAGAGACGAGCGCCCTCAGAAGATATATTGACAATTCGGCTCTCGGGGCGAAAGTGCGGAAGAAGTGCTTTTATCAGGAATATTGGTGTCTCGATGTTGCCGGTCAGCGAGCGGTGCACGTGCCCCTCATCGATGGTTTCGATGGGCTGGATCTCAGCAACAGCGGCGTTCTGCACAAGGATGTTGACGTCGCCGCTGAGGTGATCCTTGACCGCATCCACGACTACGGAGCAGCATTCCTGCGGCTCGGTCAGAGAGGCGACGACGCCGAAGATCTTGGGTGCTGGGTGGTTTCCGGGGTTCTTCTCCTGATACAAGGCCTTGATCTCCTCTTGCAGGGAGGCGATAAGCTTGAGTGAGCCCTCGCTGGAGCAGGTCCCGAGAATGTTGGCACCACGTGCTGCAAGGTGGAAGGCGATGCCTCGTCCGATTCCTCTCGTGGCTCCAGTCACTATCGCGTTCTTCCCCCTCAGGTCCTGCTCTCTCACAACGGCGTTGGGCAGTGTGTACTCCATCTCGTCTGTATGCGAATGCTGTTGTTTTGGATGCAGATATGAACTCTCAAGTGCTGAGTCGATCGCTCCGAGCTTTGAATAGCCTGTCGATGGTTTGGTGCCTCTCACCGCTCAGCGTTGACAATACAAGTAGCGCGCGCATTCTGAATGCCTTTATACAACCAAGTGCTGTCCTCTCGGTGCGTCGGGAGCTTTCAATAGCCCGGGACGTATTAAGTTCAACGGGGGACAGGGACTATCAATTAGCCGTGATTAATGCACGTGTACAAACCGTTCCACAATCCCACAACTCTCCACTAAGGGGTACTAGACCGTTCTCTTTGTAAGACGTGAATAATACTCAAAGGTGTCTTCACCTTTTCCTTCTCTGTGATTCTTCCTTCTATTTTTTTTCTTCTTCTTTTTTTTCTTCTTCTTTTTTTTCTTTTTCTTTTTCTTCTTCTTTCTTTTTTTTTTGCCAGTTCAATTGCTGACTACTGTATACGTGCGCTTCCTCTTCGGCGAGCAAGGCGTTGTCGCCGAAATCGTCTACGCGGAGCGGAGCGGCGTAGGCGGCAGAGAGGCCACCGGCGTGTGGACCCGGGACAGCCGCCTGCACCCCACCAAGCTGATCGTAGTCGCCGCGGGCGTGGTGGCCGGGCGCCTGGTGCCGGAGCTCGACACGCAGGTGGTGACCAAGTCGTGGTCCGTCGGCACGGCCGACATGAAATAGCTGACAGATACTAAAGCAGCCGTTACAGTGCGCCTCGTCAGCTATGGTATTCTACGCAGCCACTTGGTCGTTCTTCCAGTTTCCCGGCACGTTAGGATAGCCACAAGAGCCAGGCGAGATGATCCCGGCCTCCGCGATAATTAGGGTACTTGCGACCTGGTACCGCTGGCTGTAGTACTCCTTCATTATGTGCATTGCAGTGTGGTCGTCGTTGGCCCGGAAGCGGGACAGGCCGGGCATGCCAATGCGGTGCTCAACCTCGACTCCCACGATCTTAGGTGGCTTCCAGAGGCTATATTGGGCAATCGAGCTGGATTGGGATCTCGGGTGACTTGAGATTTCTTTAGGGAGGAAGATGCACTCATGATCAAGTATCTATTTCCAAGCTTTGGTAGATGTTCTACGTGCGTGTTTCTCTTACATATGTATGTATATATGTGTGTGTGTATGTGTGTGTCAATGTTTGTGAATGTCTGAAGGCTGAAGAAGCAAGAGGCAAAAGAGTTAGTGTTGAGAGGCTCTAACCCAGACATCCTAAACTCGGTAATAAACGTGTAGATAACACAATAAGCGGCTTGTGTGCTTCAGACAACAAGCTAAACGTAAATTCGCCCTTTCGGGAAGACATACTTGCCAAAGGGAAGGGCGCAGATCTCACACCTAAGCACTAGTACGCTAAGTTTGCTGTCAGCTGGAACAGTGGAGTCTGTTCTCCGTCACAGGCAGTTGACGAGTGCTTGCTGCCTAGCAACGCCTTATATTTCCCTTCCACAGGGAAACGTTCCCTTGCTGACTACATGAGCTTGTAGGGATTGATTTCAAACAATCTTTGTAATTCTGTGTTTGCAATCCTGTGTTAGCGCGCCTACGGGCCTCTGTATCGTGAGAGTCCTCTTGGGATATATAGCCCAGGAGGACAACCACTTTTCGCCGAACTTGTAAGATCAGAGCTCTGCCGGTCAACGCTGTTAGCTAAACCAGCTATCAACCACTTTGTTCTCAAGACTCGAAGCTCAAAGCGAACCAATCTTGTTTCTGGCATCCGCAACTATGGAACCTAAGCTCACTTTGATTATTCAAATGCTTTTAGCATTCCACGCCTGCTCATCCCTCGGCTTCCACCACATACTTCCACGGAATATTAACCGGAAGCCGACGCAGGTGCTTGGAAATGTCACAGTCATTGACACGCCTCTGTAAGTCAAAGTCTAATGTTGGAACGTATAAAGAAAGTTATTTATTCGCTTTTCAATAGCGTACGTGCCGCCCAAGCATTCGCCCAACAAGTTAGCGATGCTTACCTTTATAACCACATCATGCGGACCTGGCTATTCGGGGCGCTCGTCATGAACCATAACACCACGCTGAAAGAATCAGTCGATCTCGAAGTCCACGCTATCGGCTCGGTGCTACATGACCTCGGCCTCGTGCTCAACGGCTCCTGGATCAGCCAGGACCGCCGCTTCGAAGTCGACAGCGCCGCCGCGACAACCGACTTCGTCGAGCATCAAGTGTCGAACGACGGCGAGGGTGCTGAGTGGGACGCCAACCGGCTGCAGCTTCTCTTTGACTCGGTCTTGCTGCATTCGGAGTACCGGTTCTCCTTATATAAGCAGCCGACCGTGGCCGTGTTAGCAAGTGGTGTGTTGGTTGAATTGCAAGGGCTGGCCTCTCTTGCAGCCTATGGTATCACGAGTGCTGAGTACTACAACGTCGAAGCTGCGTTTCCAAGGCTGAATTTCATTGCCGGTGTGAATACAACGCTCGTGAAACTCTGTATAGCTAAGCCAAATTCGACTTACGGTTAGTTATCTTCATGCTGTGGTTATGTGTGCATGTTTCGACTGATGCTAATAATGCTGATAAACTGCGGCAGATTCATGGCAGCAGGCTTTTGGAGACGCCTTTGTGCCGGGCTATTCCGCGGTTGGACAACGGATCTTCGACATCTTTGCTTAAATGTATTTAACGAGGTATTATATTTTAAATAGCGGCAAACTAAGAAAACTAGTTAATAATTGAAAAGAAATAATACCTAGCGGTATGAGGCGCCGTTTTCTCACATAATCTCCCGTGCAAATGCGCCCCGAACCCATCGGCGCTGATCCAGCTGAGTCAACGGGAAGAATATAGGACAAGTCGTCGGCATCCTCAAGCTGGAATTTGGTGAATTCCTTGATCGAAGCTTGGCGAGCTTATCAGGTCGATGACGGAAACGATCCAGAGGTCGGTCAGTCATAAAGCATTCTTGAGTACAATTCATCCAGAGACGCTTTCCTCGTCAGCTTTTGACCAGAAGATCGACGAGTTCATCGCAGCAGCGAATGTGCTCGGAAATCGGCAAGATGTACACCTAGACACGAGCTATTCGGTCGGGCAACCTCTGCAAAAGCCGAGCAACGATAGCGGGGGGGCAATTGACATGGGAGGCCTGCGGGCAGAGCTCTCGCAACTACAGTCCGAAAACGAGGCGGGGCCATCTGCGGCCCGCTACCGAGACCGAGATAAGGATTCTATGCCGTGCATTCCGAACGGTCTATGTGTTAAACATCGGGGTAGGCGGTTGCATTAATGTAACCCTTCATAGTGTTAGCTATTTTTAGGCATGTACGATCATTTTGTCGACGAGCATATACTCGAGATATTGGACCATGAAGCCTGTGAAGTCCATTGTGCATTAGTTAGGCGCTGTGACTTTGGTTATGCCCTGGTTTATTGCATGTGGGCTCCCCAGCAGCTGACCGATTTGGAACGGCCCTTGGCTTGAACACAGCTTCAACAATACTCAAGATTTTAAAAACGTCGAGAAAATTCGCCAAAGACTCACCGAAACCTTTTCTCAAGGTCCCAAACTCCCAAGCCATTCTCTCAACCTTCAAGATCTTCGATCTAGGGGATTGTTCGCGAAGCAGTAGAGATAGATAATGCAGGGAAAAAAATTGTACTCGATAAACATGTTGAATGCTAAATAATTTGTGCCTGAAAATCAAACTGGTCCAATCCTGTGTATACTGCCATCCCTTAGAGTTGACACCGTGTCTCAATTGTCCCCATTCTTGCCTTGGTGAGGACCAGAGAGCCAGCCATGTGTGTGCAGTCATTTCTTCTTCGCAATGACCCAGAAGAAGATAGCGTCCCCAGGGTCACCTCGGAGCTTCCCTTCCAGTATTTCGAAGTCTGCCGCTTCAAGCAATTTAGTTGTATGCTCTGGACCCCATCCACTCCAAAACATCCAGCCTTTCTCAGCAATCCAATTTGGGTTGATGTTGGCCTCATCTGCGCCCGACGTGAAGTTGACGAGCATGTGACCTCCTGGCCTGAGCCAGCGGGACATCCTTGTAACCAGCTCCGACTGCTCCTCCCGCGGAAGATGTATCACGCTGTACAGCCCTACCACGGCGTCGAGGGAGTTGTCCGGGAAAGACAGCTGCATCATGTCACCCTCCTTGAAATTGACTCGGTCCTTAGCCGTCTCAGCAAAGTTGGCCAGGTTTTCCCTCGCGCTTTCGATCTGCGCGGCGGACATGTCGTTTGCGATGACGTCGACGCTGGGTACGGAGAGCAACATCTTTGTAGACGTGAGAGCCGCGCCGCATCCGAGCTCCAACACAGTAAGTCGGCGGCTGGGATCATTGGGCAGCAGCTTTAGCAGCTCCTTGAGGAAGTCCTCGCGCGTCGTCTCGTTGCGACCAGTCCATTCATTGTAGTTTGCGGCGATGGCATCGTACGTTTCTTTGACCTTCGATTTGAGATCTCCCGGGAGCTGAGCCTTTGTTACATCCATAGCGACGCGTGATTTCGAGGGCAAGCAAAGATGAAAACTGAAAGTGGCAGGACTGACAGATTGCAATGCTCTTGAGGGTGATGGGAGGGGATACGGCAGCGCTACTTAAGTATAGAAGCTGACTGTTCATGGCTTGACGGCGTGACTCACTAAGTTGTAGGTGCCAAGTCGCTGGAACGCACTTGTGTTCATCAAAGGAGATTCTTGATCATACAGTTACCTAATTCATATTGTGAACAACGATGGGCGAAAACACCCTTCATAGATTCCTCCTGAAAAATAGTCGAGTCGAATTATCCCCCACGCGCCCTTGCATTGGTTATTGGTGTTGTCAACTGGCCGTGATATGGTCAATACCCCGGAGTAGTCATCGGCCGGGCATTTCCCCTCACCGATCCCCAATTTGTTAAACGAGAGTAGGGGCCCTGTGAGAGCATGGATCCTTAGCGCCAACTTTATCTCAGGCTTAGCGGAGCAGACATTCTACGTTCAAACGTAGGGTTTTGAATACGATTACGACAATGCAACCACCACCAGTCGTCAACCGTTTTTTATGTGGCAGTGGTGGGCTTGGAAATCACAATGTGCATAGCATTCATAATGCCGGATTGCGCAGCCACAGCTTGGTTCTCCATATGAATCCTTCCTGCTTTGATTTGTTTACCACCCAGGGCCAGGGGGTCCTGCGACTGCATATAAGACGGTGCTGCCCACCCGGACTGAGAAGTCTCTATTACCTATCTACAACAACATCTTTACAGCATTGGAACACACTACTTCTCATCTTTTTATATTTCAATCCTGACAACCGTTTGACACTGTCAAACTCAACAAGCACTCGTCAGATCATCGCTACAACATGTCTCCAGCTTCGGTCCATGAAAGCCATGATGTGAAAGCCGATATCAACTACTGGCCTCCAGATGGCGAAGGGGAGGAACTGGTCGAAGGAAAGATCAAGGCGCGGTACCTTGGGACTGGAGACGAGTACACGCGCAAGATGCCTATCATAGACATTCGAGGTCGCGAGGATGAATTCACATGGGAGGAAAACGGCTTCCAAATTGCAACTATTCCCAAGCGCGAGCGCCACGAATTTGACAAGAAATGGACCGAGGAGGTGTATTATTCCGAGGTTGCAGATGTCCTGAAGAACATGTGAGTATCCTTGTCTGAAATTGTCCCGTGGGACTTCACATCAACTGATACCGCTGTATTCTCTAAACAGCACGGGCGCGAAACACGTCTTCGTCATGAACCATGTTTGTCGGGCAGCGCCAGACACTACAAACGAGACCAAGCCTGACGGGGAGAATCCCGTCGCGAACGGGCCTTCCGCCAATGCGCACGCCGACTTCTGCATCGACGACAATTACATGAACACGATGCGAGAGCTTTCGTCAGCTCGTCTTAGCCCCGAGGAGAAAGACATCCTGCTCAAGGCGCGCAGATGGGGTGTATTTAACACCTGGAAGCCCGTCAAGACAGTTCATCGCGACCCTCTTGCAATGTGTGACTGCCGGACTGTTCAAGCGGCTGACATGCGGTTGAAAAAGCGAGAGTTATTTCCGGGCAAGTTCATAGCCTCGACTTACTTCTCGCACCCTCAAAAGGAGGACACACACCAGTGGTACTACCTGTATGAGCAGAAGCCTGAAGAGATGTGGATCTTTCGTGGCTATGATTCGGACAGTTCGAGGCCTCGTTTTCCAACGGGGCACACGGCCATTAGAACCCCGGAGGTGGGACTAGAAGAGATCCCAGCAAGGGAGAGTATCGAGGCTCGCGCAATCGTTGTGTGGGAGTAAGCCTGGACTGCTATCGGATTGCTTTCCTGGGCTCTATTAGCCTTTAGGCTTTCAAAAATCTGAGCCGTCCATCACCATCTTCCATAAATTTCGCTTTCATGCCTTCCGCCATTGTTTCTAGCTTCTCTGCATCCTCAGGATCTGGGAGATCGATCTCATCCGCTCTCCAACCGTCCAAGCCGTGGACAAGGAGCGCGATAAGAGACTCTTTCAGAAGACGATGGTGCTTAGAGAGTACTATACAATAGACTAGGAGTATGGTTGTGGTCAAGGTCTCGGCAAGAGGGATGATTAACCAAGGCCATGTGACTCGTATATAGACCTCCTTGACAAATACATCTCCGGCAAATGTCGTGGCATTCTGATTGTCGCCTGGGGAAACGCTTCGTATTTGGTTCGTGAGTGTCTTTGCTAAGTTATCGGTGAAATTTTCGAGATTTGTTGTATAAAGGAAAGTTGACAGGTCGAGAGAGTCGTTGTCAAGATTCGATCCTGCGTGAGGATACGAGTCCACAATGTCCCTCGTGAGCAGCTTGTACAAGTATGGGAACAGGTCGTTCTTGATAGTCATAGAGATGCTGAAGACATGACCACTAGAATTCGCAATCAACGGCAGGTACTCAGCTCCATCTAAATTTTGTCCAACCTTGAGGTCATCCGGATGGAACGGCATCTCGGACGTTATGTCCGCATCAATGATCGTGCCGGGGTCCGCGGTGACGTTGTAGTGACTTTGCTCACACCAATACCACGTGCTGTAAAACGCCTCAACCTGGGGTGCATCACTGAGGCTCACCCTAGAATCGTTTATCATCTTTATCGCGAATAATACCGCCGCTCCAACGCCGCCCGCTTCTGGAGACATACCAAGATCTCCACGCGAGGCGAAAATTGCAGTGGATTTACTGGTGCCTGTAGCTTGCTCGGCGTATGAAACATTCAAAACAAATGGCGCCATGTAGTAGGAATTGATGGGAACGTCAATCGGGAATCGGTAGGAGCAGTTCTGTTGGTCATCGAAGCTTCCGACACAACCCACTTCGACTATGTCAGTCAAGTTCAGGAAGTCGCTGCATACTCCGAGAGTGGTGAAATTGGGCCAAGAGCAACGCTCCCCGGGACATGAGTATGCTGGTTGGAAGACCGATCCAGAGATGCCATCAATGATTGAAGACTGAAGCTTGAAGAGATCTTGGTTCCATTCGATAGCGTAGTCAAACTCTGTTCATATTCAAGTTTTGCTAATCAGTCTCTCGGACCTTTTGAAGGGGCAGATCCCTTTCGAGGAATTGCTAGGCTAGCTACCACTTACGCTCTGTGGTCATATCTGTATCCTCAACGAATGCCTTGGAAATATATGAGCTCGCAACCCCGATAGAAGCGGACGTGTTTGTGAGCCTGGTTTCTCTTGTCGGGAAATCTAGAATCTGCTGGGCACTAGGATCGAATCCAAGTGACACCAGGGATACAATAGCCAAAGCCCGGGCGGTAAAGGCACCGATACGAAAGTCGGAAAGAAGCATTAGCGAGCCCCATGGGCCTCGGCTGGCCTCGTCTAGAAGTTGCAAGTCGCTCAGTCGGTTCGCGCGTAATTCGAAATGCCTCCATTTCAATTGGCTTATGCAAGATGCAATCGGGACCATCATGGCGGATTTACCGACAGTCGTGAACACTGCAATCAAGGAGTTCGGTTGAATCCACAATGGCCAAGCTGCAAGAGATCGATCATTGGCTTCGAAGAGGACTACCAGGACGAGCCCCATGCTGATGATACTTACGAGCGCTCCGCCGATTTCCCACCACCACCACCATGAGATTCTAGCCTTGGGCTTGATTCCGCTGGGCGTCTTGGCAACTGCAAGTGTCGGAGTAGCGACTTGCCCATCGTCTGCATGGTTCGGTAGTGGTTGGTGGGGTGGGTAATTGTTTTGTGCGTTGGTCGGGACCTGTTGAAGAGCAGCTGGAAAGGGGTTTTCAGAGGAGTGCGAAGAGGAAGAACTTTCAGTGCCCACATCAAGCGAGTCGCGAGACAGGGCAGACTCGGAGTCATACAGTAGGCTATCAGCGTCGGAGGGTCTAGACATGATTGCGATACGTCGGCTTTAGCGGCACTTATCAAGCCTCAGGAAACTTTTTCACTGGGAGTATAAAACGTCAGAAGGCCAGAAAATCAATATCAACATAGTGATCAAATACAGCTGAGGAAGAGAAAAGATCGACATAACTACATGGTAAGGGATAGTGGCTTTATAAGACATCAGCGAGGTCCCAGATGGGGGCCATAAACCCATGAAACAGCACTTCCAGGCTCCAACTCAGCTACATCCGATATGTTCACCTCGCAAAGAGCTGGACAGTGATACCACAGCAAAATGGGGCCTAAGTAACTAGCTCAGCCTATCAAAAACTGTAAGGTTCGTCAAGCGACATATTGTGAAACAAGGGTCAGCCTACATTCACCCAGGCTCCGTGATGACATTCACTGATAGAATCGAGTGAGTGGTGACACAAGGAGGCGCAGGAATATGCAGTACGATGTCGGAGACAGGCTTAGGTCTGACTAGCCGCACCAAGCTTTTCGCTCTTTTTGTGTGCAGTTACAGTATAATTTATATTACCCGCGTCTAAATAGTCAACAATTGACTGGACTGCATCAAGCAAGTACTACGTCTAAAGTTGTGCCTTTAAATATACGGCTTCGGCGATCCTGGACATTGAGGAAAGTATACTCCAGCGCTATCGTTGGATCGCCGTTGACCATGTTATACGCGATGCCGAGAACGTTTGGCTCCGTCCACACTGGTCGTAACCCCCTGGCCGCAAGTCTGTCCCACCATTCAAGATACCACTGCGCCGTGTCGTGCGTTTTCATATGGACTTCGATCAGGAGCTGGCCGATAGGCAGCTCGAGACCTTGGCTCGCAGGGAAGGCCTCGCTGAGGCCATCCAGCGCCTCGAACTCGCTGCCCTCGATATCCATCTTGAGAATGTCAATGTACTCATGTCCATTTTGCTTCATCAGATCAGCAATACTGTAAAATGGCGGCTGGGCATCTGGGCTCGTCGTCTTTCCTGCAATCCCGGCCTGCGTGAAGTGCGCCCTGTTCCGGTTACCCGGCTCCAGCTGGGTGCCAAAGTCGCTGACGCTGAAATCGTACGCCCAGACTTCGGCCGCCTCGACACGAGAAAGAAACTCGTTTTCGAAGCTGGAGTCGTCCTCCACACCGAACGAGTATACGATACATTTCTGGCTCTCTTTCAACGTTGCCGAATATCGCGACATCCCGCACGTCCACTTGCCGCCATCGCCAAGACGGCCTATGCGCTCCATTTCAAGCGGTGGGCTCCACGAGGGCGGCGTGATGTCCCAGATCGTGTACGGCGCTCGAAAATCCCATTTGCCTTCTTTGTACGGAAACCTGAGGAAGATTAGTCCTGGCCACTCCATCTTTAAACCGCCAGCCGGCAATGTGAACTTAGTGGACGACTGACAGTGACATGTTTCCAGCATTTCCTCTAAAGGCGGAAGCGATGACCTGCTGCCTCTTTTCCTTGTCCTTAACCCAACTCTTCTCCGCAAGGAGCATGTGCTCTTTCATAGTGGGTCTCATCTTTGCTGAGCTGTCCTTCACGTATAGCAAAACAGAAACACGGATAGTTGAGCAAGAATTTAACTACAGTCACAGTAGTACTAACAGAAGTACACATCGTAAATAATTCAACGTTGGTTTCAAAAATAAAGCGTCGGAGGACACAACATTGATATAAAGTTCAATTTTAATAATTATAGTTTTACGCGAATCATGCTTCACCGCCAATGAATAAGCTCACCGCTTCCGCGGCGCAGGTCATTGCCGTATAACACCGATGAGTGAAAACATTTTGGCAATTCGGTTTTCATCATTTTAGGACTCAACGTCCTTGAAAGTAGGCAGGCTTATAATCGTACGAATTGCGAGATGGGTAGTGTGCTCTTTATCACGAATCCCGAACTCGGGCAGCTGCAAGTTGCGCTAGCCGTTGCCCACTCAATTGTTCAGCAGGACGCCAGCGTCGAGATCCACCTCGCCACATATAAAGACGCAATTGCACCGGGTGTCATCGCGGCCGCCAGCGCCTATGCTACGGCCTCACACAGCTCCCCCACACCGCGGCCATTTGTGCTGCACGAGATCTCCGGCGTCCCCTGGGCCGACGCAGTGCGGTCACGGTCGACCAGCGGCAAAACCCTGATCCTGCCCAGTCTGCGACGCAGACCCACGCTGTGGTCCTGGAGGCAGCACCTGCGTGAAGTTGGATACTTTTTCCAGCCATGGGACGGCCCGCAGCTCGTCGAGGTGTACCGTTCTGTCCTGGACATAGTGAAGAGTGTGAACCCCGGTGTCACCCTCGTCGACAGCATGAACCTGCCTGGGAACGTGGCGTGTCGGCACCTCGGGGTCAAATGGTGCATTTTGACACCCAGTTCCCTGAAGGACTGGGCAGGCGGCGAGCAGCCTGCAGGGAGAATATTCTGGAAGTATCCCGCGTGAGTGCCACTCTCCCATATTCTCAGTAGAGAGCAGTGTAACTCGAACTCTGCTGACGACGTACGCCTGTGTTTTCCCGCTTATACAGGATGGGCTCAGGACTATCATATCCCTTGGCTTGGTATCAGGTGCCCATCAATGTATGTTTAGTCCTCTTGATGCTCTATCATATGATTCGGGGAGAAGCAGAAACGAACGATGTGGCGAATTACTTCGAGAAGCACACCGATGGGGCAACAATCCGCCTAGATCGGGCCCCAAATCCATTTGTTCGGGCGCTTGTGGGCATAATACCCGAACTCGACTACCCTTTGAAAGTGATACCTGAGAATATACTTCCCTGCGGACCGATTGTGCGACCATCGGCCCCCATTGCACAGTCAGACCCCGATCTTGCGAGATGGCTGAGTCGGGGGCCCACGATCTACGCCAACCTTGGCTCGCATTGTCCAATGAATGAGAAGCAAGCCTATGACTTCGCCATGGCCATAAGGCTACTGCTTGACAAGGCTCAAACGAGCGGCCAAGACGCTCCGATGCAGAAGCTGCAGGTTCTGTGGAAACTCAAGAAAGAAGGCAGTTTTGCGACTAGTGCTCCGGGATGTGCGATACATGCGATTCTTGGCGACGAAGTGAGAGACGATCTGATACGTATTGTGGAATGGGTTGAAGCAGAGCCTATGTCGATTCTGGAGAGCGGACATGTTGTTCTTTCGATCCACCACGGCGGTGCAAACTCTTTCGCTGAAGCCATCGTGTAAGTGAATTTTTGTGGGGTTCATTCCCAAGGAATACCATACTGAAGCTTACCTGTCTCATCTTCTCACCTCTGTATAGTGCAGGAGTTCCGCAGGTAGTCCTCACTCAGTGGGTAGATACCTTTGACTACGCAAGCCGGGTCGAGCTCGTCGGCGTTGGTCGGCGTGGAAACAAGTCATTGCACTCGGGCTGGGAGTCTGGAGAGTTGGGACAGGTTCTTATTGATATGGTCTTAGGGATCACTGCTGGAAGCTTTAAACAGAAAGCACAAGAGATCGCCAAATTAAGTGCAAGGAATGGTGGTGGCAGGACATTTGCTGCAGGATACCTACTAGACTTAATTTCAAGTGGTAAATAAGTCGTACTAGTTCAGAGTATCTCAATACGCTCACGAGTGTAAATGATCCTACACGGCCACTACTTTTACTGAAAACTTATGGGTACCGTGCTGGGGTAGACATCAACCCTTCGTATGTGAAGTGTCCTGGTTGTTGAGCTCAACTGTATCCGCCTTCTGCATATTGGCCTCTTTGCCCAGTGTCTTGACCATCGCGCATCTAGATTGCTCACCTCGTCCGAGTATCAACTTGCGGCTGACACCATCCACCTTAAGCATGAAGAGGTCGTCCCGTCGGGAGTCGTAGCGTTTCGGTCAGCTGCGTCCGAGCCCCGGAATTAAGCATCGGGAAATCCATGCCAAAGCCTCAGGTCCATCATGGACAGACCATACAATCAGCCCTTTCACCACTGAGCTGCTGAGTCGTATTGCATGACCACCGGCTGCGTAGTTTCCATAACCCACCTCCCCATCATGCCACTCTTGAGCGCAACACATCGTGTAGAGTTGCGAAAGCTCCCTAGTAATACGTGCAGAGGGGTCGAATGCAATGTGTGCTTTTTAGGAGGCGTGTGTCTGTGAAATGCTCGCCGCATTATCTGTGGAAGAAGCGACATGTCCAGGAGCAACAGAGTCGTCACCCGAAGTTCCTCTACTGGGAGAGGTAGCCCCCTCCAGAGAAACATCGTCGGGGGAATCAGGCTGGGCTGATCTTCTCTTCAACTTGTACCATAACATAGCGCCGATGCATGTTAAAAGAAGGAAAGTGGTCGTAATGCCCATGACGATTGCACCCGGGTCCGTGAGGAACGAATCGTCGATGCGTTCGATAGACCAGGGGTAGCAGTCTGACTTGACGACGATATATATGCCGAGACCCAGATAGAGGAAAGGTATGGCCCAACGCGAATACTTCTGAGACACAAGCAGAACGTGCTTCTGCCTCAACAAGAGGAATGCGACGAGGCACCACACTCCGACTAAGATGTAATACACGACAACATACACCGCTACTTCTGCTCCCTTCGCTTGCGAAAAGAGCGGTACATATGTGCCAATATTATCTCCTCCATTCATCACCGTGACGATCGAGACTTTAAGAATACTCTTCATCTTGGCAAATCTGGATTTCTCTGATTCTTCTGACTCCTGGCTGTGGCATGGAAGAATAGCATCGAGGAACTTCCAAGCTCCTAAAAGAGTAGGTAGTAGACCCAGAAATCCGATGGGCTGGGAGGGGATAGCTTGCGCGAGACCGTACCCGATCATGCTGACAACGACTATTACCGTGAAACCAATGTATTGACCAATGGTGATCTTGAGGGGAGTTAAGTCTTTCTTGGTAGAGGCTTCAGCAAAGAAAGTGACCAAGACGAACATGTCGTCGATGTTCGTGATAGCAAACGACGCACACGCCGTGCCGACTGACTTTCCGAACTCCATGGTGTGAACAGAGTTACGATCGCTTGTAAGTGGTACAATGTGATCAGACAGTGGCAAAAGAGGTCAAGATCGTGACAGATTTTCAGATTTGGAAGTCACGTGGATCATGACGGACATATATCGGATGGGAATAGTGGGTAGAGCTCCGCCATCCGCAAAGCCGCGCCCAATCCCACTGGACCCGCCACTGTACCTAGCGGGGTGCCCCAGACTTCTCAGTGGAAACCCTCATGATATTTTGAAATCAAGATAAATTTATTGAATTTACCTGATTTGATGTATACTTCCACCTTCCGAGTTATAAATACACTCGGCTGCCGGGGCTGTTGGTCTCACCGACAGGCACTCTAGTGCTTACAGTCATTGATGCCTGGTATTGGAACACTACAATCCAATAAAAGCTGAAAAGGGCCTCTAAATTCAACTGTTATATGACATGCTTTGTGTGACCGACCCAGGAATTGGATGGAGTCTGGCTCTCCATATAAATACCGTGCCCACTGTAGCAGAACCTCGCCTTAGCCTTCATCCTCTCATGTCGAAGCCAGGTAACCGCAACGTCAGCCTCTCCGAAACTCACTCACAATTACAAAATCTGCGTCGTCGGGCGCAATATATTGAGAGTAATTTATTGCAACAAAGTAAGAAACGATATAATCCTCTAAAAACATCATGGCCTTCGAGTGTGTGGCCGAGCGCAGGGGCCTCGTTGTAACCCATCAACACTGCCCCGACCGCCCTTACCTGGAGCTCCAGGTTCCAGATGATGCTGATGTAGTAAGGTCAATCGAATGTCTTTTTGTCGGGCGCGACCAAGGTACTTCGCATGATCACTCACATTGAAAAGCACTGATTGACTTTAAATCCACAATCAGGATGGTACACTGGTGGTATTCCAGACGCGTCATATGCTTGGGTCGATGCCACAATTGAGCGGCCATCTGGCCGCAATCTCTTAGGTTCTCTGAGTGTACAGTGCACTGAACCCGGCTCGCTGGATTACAAAGTGTACAACAGGCGCTGGGATATCCAATCTAAAAAGGTTCAGAGAGTATGGCATGATTTGCAACCGGGTGATGTGGTTCAAATGATACCACGTGCCAACTACCCAGGTTGGACCTGCTTGGTGCGTGAGGCTTGCATCAAGATTATATATAATGCGTCGCCAAAAGAAGCCTCGCCAGCTGGTGGGACCACGCCCTCATCACGGGGGAAAACGCCTTCCCTAATTTATCCTTCCCGTCTGGACAGCGAGAACCACATGGTCCGAATGCTCCTTGTGGAGCCTGCGCTATCTGCCGATGAGCCTCTCATCTGCTCCCTCACAACTACTCGGCTGCCACCAGGACGACCATTCGATGCTCTCTCATACTGCTGGGGAGCCGGTAGCTCCATGGACGTGCTAAATGTTAATGGTCAACATTTATCAGTCTCCAGCTCTGTCACGGCTGCGCTGCGACGACTTCGCTATGAAAAGCATGAATTGGCAATATGGATCGATCAAATCTGCATCAATCAACACGACGTCGATGAGCGTGATGAGCAGATACGCCTTATGGCTGAGATTTACTCCAGCGCGGCACAGGTGCACGTGTGGCTCGGGGAAGGCGACGTGGCGACATGGACTGCATTACGCATCATCCGTGACTCGTTCAACGTGAATTATAAAGTCTGCCCGGGAGGCGCCGCGTGCAAGTGTCATGGCACTACCCATGCGCTGGAGGTTGAGACCTTCAATTCCCGTCAGCGCCATGGCAAGCCGTCTTTCAAGCTCATGCACGAGGTATTCTTTGCGCATGTCAAGAACGAGCACGGTGAACTTGCTTATGCAGCTGGTATGGTCAACAACCTGCAACTCACGACTTTGATGTCCACTCTTTTTATTAATCCCTGGTTTCGCCGCGTTTGGGTACTACAAGAGGCTCTCCTGGCGCAAGAAGCCCTCGTACATTGCGGCGAGGAGCTCGTTCCTTGGAAGGAAGTGCTGCAAGTCAGTGATTGGCTGTCGACTATTCACCAACCGCTCTACCATGTACCGCACATCACCATGCCACACATTTGGGGTCTCCTCCGGCCACCCAGTGGCCAAGTTCAGGAGCTGGAGCTATTGGAATTGTTCATACACGGTCTTGAGATGAAGGCGACGGACACCAGGGACAAGCTGTTTGCGCTCCTTTCATTTGCAAGAGGAACAGAAAAGGGTACCCAAGTGCCTTTGGCCATCCAGAGCTCGTACAAGAAAAGTGTTGAGCAAGTATTCGCAAATTTCACCGCGTGGTGGATCTATGAACATCAATCTTTGTCGATACTCTCAGTCATCCACAGCCACAGAGACAGAACCTGGCAACGGCTTCACTGCGGCTCTGTGAAACCACAGTTGAAGTCACCAACGTGGGCCGTCGGGAATGAGGGACAAGCGAAGTGGGCTCGAATAACCTTGGCCGGCCGATTCGATTTCTGTGCATCTGCCGACACAGTACCTGACGAAGAACTGTTGCACCAGTCCTTGTCCAAGCCAACCCTCAAATTACGACTCAGGGGATTGAAGCTGACAACCATCAAAGGCATCCACCACCTCTCACTAGGACAGTGCAGCGAACCGCTCACAAAGTCCGCCAAAGAGCTGCTACAGGTAGTCGACATTCTATTCGATCCGTGTGGCCGTCATCGAACGTGGAATTCCAAGTTCAAAGGCCTAGATTGGAGCCCGCCACTATTAGTGGGAGCTGACAGGCTCAGGACGGAAGTACTCGATCACGTGAATACGCATTCATATTGGGAACAACGCGAATTTCAACCAGCCTGGCGACTTTCACGAGATGTGTCGGAGACTATGGCGGTGGACAAACAACTTGAAATTACAGATACAGGACTTCCGTCATGCCTTGACCCGTTCTTATTTGAGGCCGAGAATGGTTCCATTGGGATCTGCCCATGGATGGCTGAAAAGGGAGACGTGGTTGTGATATTATATGGAGGGAAGGTCCCATACTTGCTAAGACCGAACAGGAACGTCGACGTTGGGATAAATGAAGTCTTTTTCCAATTTATCGGAGAATGTTACGTTATGGGCGCCATGGATGGTATGTGGTTCAAAAGGCAGGTAGAGGAGGGCTCAAAGCCTCAGATGTTTACAATTATTTAGTAATATGTTATTATTTAGTGATATGTATGTCAAAGTGTAATTAGTATATGCATTCTTTTTAGTTTTTCACTGTAAATCAAATGCGAATTTCAATTCTCATTGCTTTGACGACTTTACATTCAATGACACTTTACAGATACATATTGTGAGAAGTTTGTATATCAAAATACAACATGTTTAATTTAATTTGTTTATAATAACAAATGTATAGTTCTGCAGTCCTGGAACCTTCATATCCAGGTCGAGGATCTTCCGGAGCATTGTGGACTCAGTCTGTCCTCGCCATTAAAATCAGACTTCGATTTTTTTGCCCACCTCGACTCTTTTGCAGATCATTCTCATGTCTTGACCAGCGATCATTTAGTCTACACGATTAAACTTTGAAGTTCCAAGAAAGCTAAGAAGGGAGCTCAGCGACCGCTATATCTAGCGCCTAAACTAATCATCGCCCTTTATTCTGCTCGACATCTTGTAGTCTTAAGTCGTTTGCTGCTGTCTTCGTCGGAGTGTGGTTCATGAATCCGACGTTTGAAGGGACGACGGTTGGAATCACTGGCGCCAAGCACCCCAACTTCCTCCATGGCTTCATCACGGTTGCCTTCAGTACCGTCTTCGCTGCTAGTCTCACGCGAAGAAGCCTTCCCTTCCTTCTTTTCGCCCTTCATCAGAGGGTAGCCAAGTAGCGCTCTCCGCTTGAAGAATTCCCAGGCCAACTCGTACGCCTGAGATTTGTCCCCGTTCTCCGGCCCCCTCTTCTTCAGGAATGCGGTCAAGGTTTGACGTGAGATAGCCAGTGCCTTCTGGAAGTCGTCCAAGTCAAACTCACTGTCCTCCCAGTCGTAGCTGCGCTGCCCCTCCCCCTCCCAGAAGCAGAAGCGCCTGATCATCGAACGAATCTGATCGCAATCCCAGTCTATATATGCTGGTGGTGCCAACTTGGCCTCAATACGAGTGCGTCCTGGCCAGGGACTAGGGAAGATAACAGAACGCCTGAGGGGGCCATACTTTCCGTAATCACGGACAGTATCAGGTCGCACACGAGGTGTCAGGTCAACGGTAGTGTCGATAGCTGCCACGACCTCCTCCTGTTTTAGAATATCCTCAGCCTGCCTCTCTTTTTCTAAGCCGTAGCGTAGCATGATTCGCTGTAGCCTACATTTTCGGATCTGCTCTGGCGTGGCGTCATCTTCAGGTATGCCATGTTTGGCTCTGTAAGCACGGTGGACCTCCTCTCTCTGTTTAGCAAGTGCCTCGCAGTAGTTGTTTACTTCATCGGCTGTCAGGTCTGGGAGAAGGGTCCTTCTGGCAGTCTGTCTCTGGTCTTCGCTAAGTTCGGCGGCTTCGTTGACTGACTGGTCTATCTACTCTAGCAGAAAGTCTCGGATGAAGTGGTTCGGCACGTCGGACAGAGTATGGTCACGTCCTAAACGGCCACCGCTCGTGAAGTCTCTCGATGGAGACCACATTCCACCACTGCCATTCTCATCTACGGAATCTAAGAAACAAATGTTTCCAATTAACGATTTTTTCCGGTGAGGTTCTAGGTTGAGAACCGCTGCGAAGATGTCGACGAGCTGAGCGTTGCTGAGGACAGATACAGGAAGCTGCTGCATGTCAGATACGCTCGAAGGAAAACATGGGAGATAGCACATGGGCCTACGGCACGGGATTCCGAGAAGGGCGTCGCAGGGTCCTCATGCTGACCGCGACGAGGATACGGCAGCGACAGTGGTGACAGTGCTCGCCGGCGTGGCTGATGGCATGTTAGCAAGTGGCTGCCAGGCCGCTGATCTAAAGTAACCCACAGGCATTGGAGCGGTGGACGACTGCAAGAGGAGGATATGGAACTTGAAGATTGGAAGCGGGTTCGATTGCCGATTTCGCGAGTCTGCAGGTGGGACATGAGTTCCTCTGGTGCCGAGAGGGGTGGGGCGCCAAAGGTATCCGGGGTTACAGCTGGCAATTGTAACCAGCTACCCAGCGTTGACCCACCCATGATGTCAGTGGGCTCACTCCAGGGATGATTTCCGACACAACGCTGACCTTGCTCTGGTAATATAACCGCTGTTTAAAGAAGCCCGTGCACAAACAGATCAGGCAAAAGGTTCAAACCACATTTGTGACCCAAAGGACAATTCTGCATTCCAAGCGAATGTGCTCATGTTACCGATTTGATGAGTGGGAAATTATTGAGGACATTAGCTGATACGTTTTTGAACTGGAGCGATGATCGTAAGATCTAGCCTTTCTTACAGAGCAAGAAAACCTAGTGCGCTGAAAACATCAACAAAAACTGTATCAGGGTTTTCCCCTCCTTTTGCCCTTAAATATTTATTCTACCTCGGGTGCTGCGACTTATTTGGAAAGTGTACTTCGGAATAACAAAGTCGTGATAAGTCGCATTGACCTCATCAGATGCGCACCAGACTGCTTTGCAGATGGTGAACCCAGTGGCGATCGACACCCTCTCCCATAATGTCAGGTTTTGCATGGTCCTAGCTGCATATGAATCGAAAAGAGGTCCATAAGAGCTTTGTGGGCTCGACCTTGATGATACGAAGCTGTGTCGGAAGAGGAACCAGAATATGATATACTTAGCGGGCCTATTTTCTACTTGTGTATATGAGATGTTTTAGCTAATAACTAACAAGTCCGTATATAAATTTACCATTGGATAATTAGGAACCCATATCTACCCCTCATCAGGTAGAAGATTAGAGTTCAACGCATACCTTCAACCCGAGAAAGCCGAGACCTTGGCCTCTCTACCTTTCTTACATTTCCCCTAACCTCATAGACGTACTGAATAATAGATCTCGCGAATTTCCATATTATGATCAAGTTTTCCTAGATTATCGCCTTGTCCTGGAAGACATGCAGTACCTGACTATCTCAATCTTCAATTGCGTGAATCGCATGCGATAAGATGTCTCCACGACCACCGCCCACGCTTATCAAGGGCTCTCTGGCGTCTGGCGAGGGAGTCCTTATACTCGGCCTCTTTCGCTCAGGCACTAAATCACTTTATCACGCCATGCGCATCCTAGGTTACGAGCATGTTCACCACGCCTCGGAAGATCACGACGGCGACAGCTGGGATCGGATCGCCGAGGCGGCGCATGCCACATTTCCGATTCTCAGCCGGCTCAAGGATAAGCCGAAGCCGGCAGGGTTTGGGAAGGCCGAGTGGGACTGCGTCTTTGGCGAGTTCCAGGCCGTGAGTGACGTCGCTTCCGTCTTCGCGCCGGAGCTGATATCGACGTACCCGGGCGCCAAGGTGGTGCTGGTGCAGCGGGACTTCGAGAGCTGGTTCTCTAGTGTCGACATGGTCTTCATCAGCTCCATCCTCGACCCGCGCAGGAAGCTCGTGTACGACCTCGTGGTCAGGCCAGTGAGAAAGCTGCACTTCTACGTCGGTCTGCGGAGCATCTGCATGGGGCTGTTTGGGGCGACCACGGCAGAGAAGGCGAGGCGCAGGGCTAAAGAGGTCTGGGAGACGCATCACGAGACGGTAAGGAGGATGGTGCCCAAGGAGCGGCTACTGGACTTCAAACCGGGTGAGGAGTTGTCTTGGGAGAGACTTTGTGCATTTCTGGGGAAAGAGATTCCCGCCGACGTGGGCTTTCCGTGGGTGAATTCTAGGGCGGCCTGGGTTGGAGAGACGGCGCAAACGGAAGACAGGATCGTGTCCGGTTGTCTAATTGCCTGGGCCTGGTACACATTGCCTGTTTTCATGTTTTGTGCCGGATATTATGTTGCCAAGTTGACATAACCAGGCAGATGTTCGGCCGCTGTGTAGAAGATTGCGTGGTCTAGGTAAGTCAAAATGCAGCAATGCCTCTTTTGGAGTTCGGACACAGAGTAATTTTATCGGACATATATAGCTTTTCTACCGATCCGGTTGGCAGCTTTGAACTGCAGAAGTAGACGTGAAAGGTCATTTCTATGTGGAGCGCCGAAATTATTGTATAGATCCTGGAATACATTCCAAAGCTCATTTTGTTGCTTGGCCTAAGGGTCAGTCTTGACTACACGTACGTCTCAAATGACTTGCCAAGTGTACTCGGATCCCTACGGCTTAAACATCGCGTCCCAGTACGGGCAACGATGGCTTACTCGCCTCGCGGACGACAGGTTGCATCGAGCCTAAGACCTACACCGATGACCTTCAACTCGAGTACGGAGACACAAGGCGTAGAATTGACACGCCTCGACAGGCTTGTCAAGATTTAATGGATGTGCCTCGGGACGTGGGCCGTTGAATTTCACCACAGAACGTCTATCTAACGATGACTATCCCGGCACGTGTGCACTTGGGTACCGGTATGCCATCTGAGTTGGCTATAAAAAATGCAAATGGCGTTCTCAAATTTGCGGAATTGCAGCCAGTCAGGCAGTCGACAGCAATCGAGGGCCTGCACTCGGCAACCCAATCATTCAGCAACAGAGAGAAGAAGAAGAAGAGAAGAGGCTTATATTGTGAAGCGGCAGAAAAAGAAGAAAGGCGAGTAATACACTGCTCCGCTCATTGCTCACGCCCCATGTGCAGCACAAATGTGGCTTGTTTGTCGGTCAGCCGTTCATCACCGGTCCAGGACTAATTGATTGGCCTACATTTCACTTATGGAGCCATGGCATATGCATTTCCCTTGGCTTAATCTTCTTTTGCGCAACCAGATCGGAGCTCCTTCGGCTACTTTATTGGCCTGATCCTTTGCGTCGGAAGCTGATGTTTCTTGGAATGTTTCTAGTGTTCGCACGCAAGAATTTCATTCTACTCCAACTCTCATCCGCGATAGCGCTGTTGCTGAGCAATCGAGAATCGCTCGCTCGGGTATCTATGCGCCCAATTCAATAACAGAGACATGACAACAGCCACAGTGACCCCAACGCTGCCGGCTAGTTGGGAACCAACCGTTGCCGGCTGTCTCAGCACGAGTGACTTCTGGCAGTGGGACTACGGCCCTGCAAAGGACAAGCGGACAGTTCTCGGAGGCCCATCACAGACGACGAACTGCCTCCCAACGGCATGGGCATCCGACATCGTATATTCTGGATCGGAGTGTCCGCCGAATTACACTTCTGCGTGCCAAGGAACTGATACCCTCAGCGCAGTCACCTGTTGCCCATCGTATGTTCGGTTCCCCAGGCTCCCCTGACATTCATGATCGTGAAGTCGCTGACAGAACATATGTATGGTATCGCAGCCTCTACCGATTTACCTGTGTTTACCCTGTTTCTTCGCTATATCACGGCTCCCAATTCCGATGTATGTCCGCGTGGGCGACCTCGAAAGCCGTCCGCGTGACGCACACCAACTTTGTCGAAAACAATCTGGCCGTGGAGACGCAGACCGCCCAGCCAAACCTGCATGTATTCGCTTTGGCGATTATATACGTCACGTCGGTATGTTCCTGATCGGACGCTTTCGTAGTCTCTCTGATGCCCTTGCGGATGTTGATAGTTCACATGGCAGTCTTCTGAGTCCTCGGCAACCTCTGTGGAAGGCTCGAACGATCTCACGGCCATTTCTTCTCAAACAGACATCTCCTCTTCGTCCTCCAGCTCTACTGCACAATCCGCCTCTCGAGATAGCTCTTCAGACACTGGGATCAGTACAGGTGCTTCTGCCGGTATCGGTATTAGGGCCGCGGTGGTCGTGGCATTTCTGGCCTTCGTTGCATGGTGGATGTACCGTCGGAGAAGGTTTCCGAGACAGGTGTCCGAGCTTGGTACTGACCACTCTCCGTACACTCCGGAGATGGCCGGTCAAGAAGTATCAAATGTCGGGTACAAAGATCCAAAAGCTGTACCGCCAACTGGATCCGAATTACCCGACGGTTCTCCGGCAGCCCAGGAACTGCCAGCCTACCCGCATTAAAGCCTTGATTAATGAGTATCGCTGCTATAACAGCCAAGACTGTCACGGTAAGCGCCCCACGCAGACTAGCATACAAATACTCGTAGATGAGGGCAATGGTCTGTTGTCAAACTCGGTCCTCAAGCTGGAGGCGGTCGGCGCCGCAAGCGCGACGTGGGATCTAGTCTTGTTGAGCCTCGATATGCTTATCTCGGTTGGATTTTTGAAGGAGCAGCACAGGTTCTTGCGTCGGCGTCAGCGCAAGACAAATCGCCGTAAGCGGCTTCTTCCTGCGTAACCCCCATCCGTATTTGCCGATTATTCCCACCGTTTTGAGTTGAAGATTCTCTCTGACAAAACTTAAGCCATCAAATATGGGCTCTCAATCTGGTGACGGTCGACTGCTCGCGAGCGCGGGCTCCGCAGACATAATGTGTATGCGAGTCCTCTGAGTCTCGGGGGTGCTGACTCTGTCTCTTCGCGAGGACGGGTATGCGACAACCGCTTGTTGAAGGATGCAGTTTGACTGTTGTTGAATTCCGTGTCAAAATTTAATTATATCGTATACTAAATCCTTCTCATCAGCTGTATGTATCTTGGTATAGAACAGGGTCAAATTCAAGTATGAGCAGGCCTTGTAATTAATGATATCTGTATCGGATTCAACATCCAGCGTGACGCCAGAGGTGCTCTGCCCATAGTCCACGCAGCCGTGTACACCGAGGATCAAGGAGCATACTGTTGGCTTGGCCTATTAAATACATCACCTGATCTTGCAGGTATCTCCATTCCGTAGCTTTGTCGATGGCAATGCACTGAGATAACCATGGGTGTCGTTGAGAGGAAGTAGAAGTGAGCTGTATGGCACTGCCTGCATCAAACACCGACAGTCCAGGCGAATGGTTGGGGAAAGTTGACGCCAGCTGCATAACAGCGCCTCAATTGATGGACGATTTATTAACAAGATTACATGTCTTCAAGCTTCTTCCTGGTTTCCACATTCATTTCATCTCTACTTTCTCCATCGCATGCAAGTGTAACTACGTCGAGGCTAAGACCCCAAGTCTGTATCCACAAAGATCACCTGCAAAAACAATAAGCAGGCCTCACGGGAGACGAAGTAGCATTTGAGACTGGCGCTTCATCGCAGAGAGAATATTAGCATGGCTTCATTCATCTACTGTTCCCTCGACACTGCACAAGCATCTATACGCCTCATCCGCCTCATTGCCGGCCATGGCCCTGCTCAATGCGAAATCTTCCACCCATTCCTCCCACCTGCCTCCTCCAGAGCGCACCTTACCATGAAAATCCCATACGAAGCCTTATCCTACACGTGGGGTGGCACCGAGAGAACCGAAACCATCATCGCCAACGGGAGGTCCTTGGAGGCAACCAATGACCTCTACCTCGCTCTGACTTCCCTACGCCAGGAAGATACGGATAGGATCCTGTGGATGAAAGCCATCTGCATTGACCAGGAAAATGCAAGAGAACGGACTCACCAAGTTAGACAGATGGCCAGGATTTATGAAAGTACCGATACAGTGATCCTATGGCTGGGGCAGGCAACATACACAATAAATGTGGCACTGGATTCATTGAGGCAGTTGGAAGATGAGAGTAAGACAGTTGCATGTAGGAGGTGGAAGAAGGTGGATGTACGATGGGGGATGCTTTAGTCAAAAATACAGACGAAGTTGGCAAGACGACACCCAGGCCTTGTTTCGAGGCAAAGAGAGAGGTCAAGGGACCTGTTGGACAGACCATGGTTTGAGAGGGTCTGGATCATTCAAGAGGTAGCGAACTCACGGAGAGCGCGTGTTTATTGTGGGAAAAGTCGGTGTCTGCCCGTGTATCGCTCTGTCCCCACATCTCTTCGCCGTCAAGCCATCAGACCATGCTCAGGCTATCTTAGACATCATGCCCGGTCGATCAAGAGACGAATCATGGTGGGTTCAAAAGCTCGATCTTTACAAACTTCTTCGCAAATTTCGCTGTAGCAAGGCTACCGACCCGTGGGACAAGGTATATACCATTATCCGAACCGCGTCTGACTCCGAGCTGGAAGAAGTCCTGGTACCTAGTTATGAACATACTGACCGTCAAGTCATTCAAGAGACGGTCTCATCTCTCTGACATATCGACATTGAGTCCCTTCCTGGCGCGTCGGAAGGATACTCGAATGCTATGGTCGATGACCAGTCCATGACCGGGTTCCTCAAGACCATTGACTCACTGTGTGCGGCAGCCATGGACCAGCACCTTCGTGTTTATCGCGGCAACGGAACAACGTCCTTCTACGTCTAAAAGGGACGCAATATCCGTATTACGAACGAGATGATAAATCTGGCGGACAAGCAGAGGCATAAATACGAGATCGATACTTCGATGAAGCGGCAGCGAGGCACCCGTCACAGATCGTGTTCTATATTCTGCGGCGTGCTCTTTCAGTATCAAGGACAAATTCGAGGTACTATTGAGGGCTAAAGGTGACCGGATCCAATTGACACCCAATTTGTTGAAAACGTTGTTGGAAAATGAACCAGCGCAGACAGAGGCGGCAATGAAATTGCTTAAAGAGCACCAAAAGGCAATCGGCTTAGTGAGCGTCTTTCGCCGCAAGGTCCTGACAGAGAAGGGCAGAAGATGGATGTAGAGCAAATGTTCGACGAATTTCGGTCGGAGTGGGAAGGATCTGGTGTATGATCTTGATGGGACGAAACTGTAGGTTGAGGAGGCCATACGCGCTGTGGACCATCATGGACAATTTAAGAGTGTTTCCACATGTAGTCTATCACTTGATGGCCACTCGCACTCCCTTACCCTTTCTGGGCGGACAAGTAATAAAGGTAGCATAGCATGTAATTAGCCATAGCACTATAGTACTCTTGAGATGAAGCTTTATCATATCAATCATATCTACAGCCGGAAGTCAGTAAGAGTGCCAATTTCAGTTTCTAATTTAGTTAAAACTTATGAAATAAAATAATCTGTAAAGCTATCACGAGCTTTTTAGAAAGTAGGAAGCAGCTGTATTACTAGAACTGCATGCTTAAGGGCAGGATATGATGCAGCGGTAGCTTTAGCATAGCAGTCGACGTATTTCCAAGATACATTGATTAGAAGGATGTGTCAAAAAGTCAACATGGTCAGTTCTATTTCAAGCCATATAAACAGTCCACGTTATGCTATAATCCAGGTCATGCAGATAAATATCCAAGTGTACTTTGAATATATCCCTAAGTGATGATGACCCATCTTCCTGCCCATGTCCGCCCTGTCCCGGCCAGTAAATCAGACGCCTCGATTTGCGAAAAGCGACATTGTTGACTTTTGTGAGCAACTACCGCTTCTAAAGGATAGAACGGGTGATAATTGAAAACAGGTATTGCAAATCGGGAATGTACTGAAGACGTTCGTAATTACGGAGCAGGACATTCAATAACACTTGACATTTGGATATTCGGGTGTCGCAAGAGCTTTTTGTGGGGCATGCGACACGGGGATCTATGAAATGCGAAGCCGTCGACGGGTTTTCAGGTGGCCAGGAACACAAGACATAACCACACATGTCAGACATAAACACACAAGTCGAGGGTCGTTCGTACATTGGCCACAAGGATGAATCGATACACAGAGCATAAACAGCAGCAACACAAGGCCGGTCTAGCTTGCGATGCGAGATGCATGCGGATGGTTTATGTGGCAGGCCAAGACAAGCAAGATTCAGGAAACACAGTCAATCTGACAAACGAAATCTGACTTGCTTGGTCTTGCAGGGGAATAGTCGAAGAGGCATCTCTTTCATAATTTTCCAGAGGCTAGTCTTTGCTGCGGCAGAATGTGCAGCAAGTGGATCGGGAAGGTCGAGTCAAGGCTGCAACTAAAGTACGAAGTGTTGGTATGATGGTATGATGAACGTAGAAATATACCCAGAAATGTCGTATCCTGATCATCGGAGCGGATTATAGAGAGGAATCTCCCATCATACCCAACATTTGCTTTGCGAAAGCGGGTAAGTCGAGGGCCATGCTGCGGAGACATTTGAAAATGGCTGCAGAGGGCCCATCAACAGCACCCCGTTCGCACTTGGATTATGGCCTTTCATGCTTCACCTGTTTGCCCCAATCACGAACTTGCTGCTTCTACCTCAGATACAATACACATGTAGGTAGAAGCCTCTTGTTCGCCCACGCAATGGCTCTATCAAAGACTCCCGGCGAGGCTAGCAGTTTCTGTTCCTGAGTCCATCCGCTAGTTGAAGAATGGCTGAATGGTCGCCCCGTGTGCGGGCGGCGAATTGGGGGCCACAATTCTTATCAAGGGGTCTACGTCGACTCTGCAGTGTCACACAGCTCACCAATGGCCGGGAGGCAGTAAGCTGACAGCCAGAATAGGCAGCTCGTCGGCAAAGGTTGGTGCCCGAAATATGGATCGGATTTATTCCTCCCGTTCCCAAATGTCTTGCACACGCTTTACCTTCCAAACAACCTCACTTATTTCTTCGCTGCTTTTCCACTCCCTTCGGAATACCTAGCATGCAGAAGCACTCCACATTTGTGAACTGAGACAAGCATTAGTGTCAGCATGCCAAACTTGGATCCAAGCTACCTCGATGCACCAGCCATACCGGCTCCTGCAGGACATGTATCGGACTTTGAGCATCCTGTTCGCATAAGCCTTCACCTGTCGCAGTTCCCCATCCATCCTCTCTTGAGGTCTCGCAGATCACATAGGTTACTGACACCCAGCAGGGTGGCATTCATCGATTGGCCTATTTTGCTATCATTCTCTGCGGTGCCCTGGCAGCCCTCTCATCGCTATTTCGAATCGCTTCTCGTATCATGAAGAAACCTCGGCACATTGGCATCGGGGACTTTCTGTTGGTTGCAGCACTGGTATGTGTCTCCTTGCAGATTTTCTTTACGCGCCCCGGAGAGACGAGAAATTCACAGACTCTACCCTAGGGTCTATACTCGGGCTTTCTTTACCTATGCTACGAAATTGCCCGATTTCCTGGTTTCCTTGTCCATGAATGGAACATCAGACTGCGGGATACCGTTGACTTCTCCTGGGTAAGCACACTGAAAGCATCTGAATCATCCATCAAGTCATTCCAATGCTGACTCTGGGCTTTCCGGGCGTAGCGACTTCATCTTGCCTCCAACTTCTACGGCCTTACCCTACTTTGTTTAAAATTGGCCATCCTGATCGACTGGTTGCATCTATTCAACCCTAGAATGCAGCGGAACACGGTATTCTGGACCATCCATGTGCTGCTTATCATGAACACCATCTACTACATATCCGCGTTTTTCTTGGATAGATTCCGTTGCAGTCCAATCGAGAAGACTTGGAACCCTTTGTATGTCGGCGGAAGTTGTCCGATAGACGCAAACGCTTTGAACATTGTTTCTTCACTCCTGAATTTGATTTCCGATTTCATCATTCTTCTCCTCCCTCAGTGGATCATCTGGAGGTTGAACTTGACCAAGGCCAAAAAACTTGGTGCCTCTCTACTTTTCGTGATAGGAATTTTGTAAGCTTGCCCGGTCTGCTTTACCTTTTTTTCTCTGGCGGAGGCACATGCGTTTGATCTTCCATTTACACACTCTCCTGTGTCTGTTATCTGATGAGTCCGTTGTCTGACTGACACCTTCCCAGTGCTACGGCTTGTGGGATAGCACGAATGGTCTATTCGATCGAAACCCTCTACTCGAAGGACTACACCTACATCTACACCACGGTCGGACTGTGGAGCCTTGGCGAACTCACATCCGGTTTCCTCGTCATCGGCGTCCCTTCGATTCCCAAAGTTTACCGCAGCCTTTACTCACAGCCCGACTCTATCGTGCATACCATGGCCACCAGGCTTCGGGGTACACGCACGGCGGACTCGGGTGGAGGCGCAGGACGAGCTCATCACGTCGAGAGCGGCAGTGGCAGCGCGAACTTGCCATCGTGGTTCACACCTCGGCCATCAAGCCAATCGCGGGATATGTGGAACATCACCAGAGACGACGGCTATGGTTTGCTGCCGGACCAACATGGGAGAGCTGCTTACGTAGAGGCGTATCCGGACCCTGCATCCAGCGTAGAGCTTCCAGAATACGCCATAATACGGGAAACGCGGGTACAAATCAGCAGTCAGCCAAGACTTTACAGTGACGGATCGATCAAGTGGCAGGACCCGAAGTAGTGGATGTGAGATCGAAGAAAAATATCCCAGCCGCAGCCGTCAAACGGGAAGTATTGCGGAAATAGTCAGCATACTTGATAGCAATCTATGTCTGTTTCATCCAGTCTGTCCACTTCAAATTCGAAAGCATTCACGCCATGATCGAGCTCTGAGCTCTGACCGCAGTTGAGGCCTCTGACATTGGGCCCGGGTATGTGACATTAATGCTATTGCTAATTCAGCCGAGGCCCCCTTTGTGCCATTTCCTTTGTAATGATGTCTTCTAAAACTCAGCAGGACCAGGGTAGAAAACCATTCAACTAATTTATCCCCGTGGTGTCGGGGCAAGACTTTCTGTGTTTCAACCCAGCATGCACCTAGGCAACCTCCGGAGATGAAAAAGGGGTCCTCGCGGGAGCCTTGTACCTACCGAGGTACCTAGCTTTGTACACAGTGATACCTAGGTACAGCTCGTTAAAGGAATGGCGCTAAGTCTCTGCTGACCGAGGGGGCCAAAGTCAATGCATCCCGCAGTGTGTACTTAGGTACATGTGTAAAAAGAGAAAGAAAACGTTTCTCCGAGCTTAAGTACTGTTGTGTAACCATGGCAGCCTCGACCAACTTTCTTGAAACTATTCCCTTCGTAGGTGGCTATATCCGTAATTGCCGAATTTCGATTGATGCCAACGCGTGAAACAAGCGCGCGAACATGCAAACCTCACAGAGATTCATCACTTGGATTTAAACAATGGCGACTTCCGCACACATTCTCAAGATGACTGAGTGCTTCCGAGTCTGCATCGCGGCCGAGAATCTCGAGGGACACGCAACCCTACCACTTCATATCTCATTCTGAACGGGGGTTATACCCTACATCATTGACCCTACCACATCACCCAGAATTTGGGCAACACAAATCACGATGTCGATTCTCATCCGCGCAAACGACGCCCTCGGCATCAACCCCCCCTCCGGAGTGGACTCAGCCCTGTCTGTACACGGTTCTGACTTCCTCTGGGCTGTCACGGCGATCTTCATCGTATCCTTTGTAAGTATCGCCCACTATGGCCCGGTCCTCACAATTGAGCCTTGCTATTCTAATACTAAAACTGCCTTTTTCTCCCAGCTTGGTCTCCTCGTCTTCTGCTTCACCACTCCTGAGAGCGATAGAGTCTTCCACTACCTTTTCACGTGTGCCCTCCTAGCCGGCTCTGTTTCCTACTACGCCCAGGCCTCTGATCTTGGTTGGAGCGCTGTTGAGCAGGTTGACGGCAGCGGAACCCGCCAGATCTTCTGGCCAAGATATGTCAACTGGGCCGTTGCGTTCCCGTCTGTTACCCTCGCCCTTGGACTTCTATCAGATGTCTCGTGGACAACCATCTTCACCAACATCTTTATCTGCTTGCTGTGGGTCGTCACCTATCTTGTTGGTGCCTACACCACCACCGTCTACAAGTGGGGCTTCTTTGCCTTTGGAACCTTTGCCTTCGTCATTCTTGCCATGAGCACGCTCAACGAGAGCAGGGAGGCAGCGCAACGCAGCGGAATCACTAGGGACTACATGATCCTAGCAGCAATTGCGAATCTTTGCTGGATCTTGTACCCCGTTGCCTGGGGATTGACCGATGGCGGCAACAAGATTGGCGTCACCGCCGGTTTCATATTCTTCGGTGTTCTCGACATACTGCTCGTTCCTGGCTTGAGTTTCGTCTTGGTGTTCCTCTCACGCAAGTGGGGCTACGCTCAGCTGAACCTCGACCTCAGCGAATCTCGAAGCGGATGGCACGCCAACAGCGACCGGAAGGAGCCAGTCTTGGAGGCACACCGCGGCTCGTCGGTCTAAATAAACCAACGGTGGTGAGAGGTTGTTGAAGGACCAGAGTCCTTACATGTGTGAAATCTTGACTTGGGATTAATCCTGTCATCTGCGAAGATATATTAACGATGATGGTTTGGTGGACTTGAGGGGATGATAACATTTCTGCTTGACATAAACATTTTAGTCGAACATAGGAAAAATAAAATATGAAATTGAGTGGCAATGAAAATTATTGATCTTCCTCGCTATGGACTACAAAATCCCGATCTGGGAATCTGAAGAAAATATGATTGGAGAACGTCCAGGCCTGATGAAACCAGAAAGACGGACATCTACATAGTTTCTACGCTAAGCCAGAATGAACAAGGTGTACTTGGTTGAATTAAAGGTCAACTTTTTTTTGGATGTATATTGACAATTTGCTGGTCACCAGGGCCTCCCCACCGGACTCTATTGGATCAAATATCATCAAGTAGAAAGGTTTTGTTGCGTGTTTCATGATTTTTAATGGCATGTAAAGGTTTCTGCAGTGGAGTGGAATGGAGTCAATCACAATTAGTGAAGAGTTAAGTATTTTACTTTTGGGAAAAATTACAAGAAATGAAAGAGACCGCGGACACGTCCCTACAATTTGTTTTCGAATCAGGAACCATGACTTCACTTCCTCCCTTAAGGATACGTATCACACGGGCCTGGTAGCTCGTGGATTCTCAGGGACGGGAATGCTTCCCTCATGGCTCTCTTCCCTCGGCCTCTGAGGGTCTTCCAAACCTGTCGTCCTGGGTTCTGGTATTACAGTGACTTCGACAGGGTCCTCAGAGCTCGCAAATGCGTTAGCACCAGGCTTCTGAGCGTCCGCGCATCTCTTTCGCGTACTGAATGGCGTCATAGCATGGCCGACGACCCACCACGCGAACAAGATTGGGAGAGCCTGGTATTCACGATTTGCACAGCCGCTCCATATTTGCACTAGCAGCAGCCAGGTACTGTGTGCCGGAAAAGCCCATCCCACTCTGTACCATCCGGCCTGGAGCTCCATTGGAAGGTCGACACTGGCCAGGTTCATCAAGATCCAGGTGATTATGAAGAGGGAGATCCACGCGAGAGGGATCCACGAGCCCAGCAGCACGTCATAGACTTGCCAATTGATATCGAGGAAAAGAATGTAAACCAGCCAAGTCTCGAAAAACTGCCCCGCGTTGACATCCCAGTCCTCTTTGAAGGCCCAGATGTAACCTGCGACGGCCAGACCGGCGAAAATGGCGTAAATTTTGCCAGTGACGAATCGAATAAGCCAGATGTCCCGTTTGCGCATAGACCTGAAAATGTTTTCCGTCATCATGGACATGTTCAGGATGATATTGATAAATACGGCAACGAGCTGTGGGATCAACATATTGACCGTCGTGAAGAACCCGGCGCTGCCCTGATTGGTAGGTTGTATAATGTCTGGGGCTGCCAAAATTGGGTTGACATAGGCAGCAACTGCGGCGGAGTTGCTACTGTTGAGCTGTTGAACAGCCCTGGCGCCACCGGGGGTGTGATAATAGGCACTTCGACTGGCAACGACAAGCGCTTGCAAATTCGCAGAGATCAAGCTGGCGATGGTAGGCCAGCGGACGGCGTTGTACACATAAGTGACGGAATTTGAGGCATTGTACGCCGCAGCACCAGTACTTGCAGCGCTTGTGCTGTTGATGGCAGAGCTTAGTCGCTTCGAAGCACCCGAGTCAATATAGACTGCCCCCCAGTATTGGCCCTTGCACACCGCGTCCCTCGCGGCTTGCTCGCTCCGGTAACTATTGATCGGGTCGGCCCATTCCAAAGACACAAATTCGTTGGATTTCATGCCGGAGTAAGCGCCCTTGACAGCCTGGCCTATATCACCCCCATCGTTGTCGACGACGAGGACCTTGAGTGCATGGATCCGATCGCGTTCATGGAATGCAGAACCAGACAGATATGACATGTCGGCCAGCACCAACAGCAAAATCACGATGAATGTGAACGCAAAAATGTTCCTGATAATCCCTTTGATGCGAGGCTGCCAGAATGGATCAGTGATCCGCATGCGGGGTGGGCCTTCTGGCAGCCCGCCTTTGCCCTTCTCTAAGCTGGAAGGCGATGACATGGTCGTCGCAATTGAGAATTCTATCAAGGTCAGTACAGTGGACTAAGGCTGCTCTTCCCAGGTGGGTCTTACAAGGACTGCAGCGTCTAGTGACCTTGATCGGTGGCAAGATCGCCAGGGAAGACGGAATTCAATACAGCCAGGGACCTAGCAATTGGACATTGAACTGGGAACAGTATACCGTTGCACTGAGAAACATCGCAGCATAAGATGTAATTCCACTATGAAGGCCAAGGTTGAGAATAACAAGGAAAATACGCGACAAAATCTCCTGTACATATTTTCTACTACTCTGAATGGAGCCTTATTTGACTCCCCTGTAACGTGACCGCAACCGATCTGTCATCGGAGCCAAGTTGTTGTCTTGAATAGTTTTTGTCAACAAGAACAGTATTATTAATAGAGCCATCCTCTTCCAACGGCGCCAATGCCTGGTCGTTTTCGTGTTGCCTCCTTGTCCCAGCATTCGGGGTGGAGGAGGGGTAGGGGGAGGTAGAAATGGCTTCGGATTAATTGTTTCTGTTTCTCGGATTAATGGTTTTCTTCCTTCCGATAAAATTCCATAGGCGGCCAGTCATCGGCCGTTGGGCTAAGCGCGAAACCCGTTGAGCCCTGAATGGGTCAAACCCGGTCAGATTTGACGCAGTCAGAGCCTCAGCCGCAGGTGTGGTATCGGTTCTTCGCACCGATCTGCCAAGCCAATTGGCCGGTTCTCAGACCGTTGCGTCACATCAATGCAACTGTCAGCTTGCAGGATCTTGGAGTACGCAGATGGCATTTGAGGACGCACCACCTACCTCAAAGCTTACGAATCAATCTACAAGATACAGGGGGTGATCCGAATTCGCCTCGCAGTATACGAAGACTGCTATCGTAGATAATTCCATAGAAGGTTAGCCCAGAGCAAATATGTATGCTGGTGAGGCTGTCCCTGAACATGTGGGATTCTTGCGAATTGTACGTGATCAAGAACAAGACACATTGCTTATTGAATTGAGTTGCGATTGAAACGGTGATTAGCTCGCTCTTGAATATTATAATCATTTGCCTCGAAAGCGTTATGGGAAAGGTAATTATCTATTCAAATTTCTCCTTGTCAAGGAGAACCCGACGAAACGTGAACAGCAAGAATCAGCGGCCTAGAACATATTACCTGAGAAATCACAACATCGGCCACCAATCCAGCCCTTTAACCGCAGGCCCCTTCATGCCTTGGCTCACCCTGGAGGCAATCACAAAAGAAACACCGTCAAGCCTAATTACTTTTTCGCAATTTTCCTCTGGGCAGCCATGCCGTACTTGTAGACTTTCCACATCAGTCCACTGCTATGGCCGAAACGGACCCGCTCATGCGAGAACTTGATCGCGTGTTCCACACGAGGCATACTAAGCCTGTCGTACCCGGCCACCGCTGAGTCCAGCGAGGTATTGTAGCATAGCTGTTCTGCTACATCCCAGCCGTCTTTCAGAGCAAGGTTCGCGCCGACCAGCACAAACGGGTTCACGACACGGTTCGCATCACCAATGAAGACGACCCCGCGCATCCGTGCGTCGTGCTGAAATGGTTGCTTCTCATAGGCGGGTCTGATGAAGGCAGTTGATGGGTCGGTCGCCTCGACGATAGTCTTGAAGGGCTCATCGAACATCGAGGCGGTCTTGAGCGCCTCATTCTTGAGCGCGACGAACTCTTCCGCTGTGAAGGGCCCATCATGGGCGTCACGTGCGGGTCCTGTCTTGCTTACTGCCCAGCCGATGGTTTCAGCATCGAATGGTGTGTAAATGCAGCATACACCTTCACCCGATGACATCTGGAGGCCGTAATCCTCCTCCACGGGATGTGGTAGTCCTTGGGTCAGACGAGAGATGCCGCCGATCTGTGTCGCGCCTGAGTACTCCATCTTCAAGTCGAAGGGCCGGAAAGTCTCTCGGATCTTAGAGTTGGCCCCGTCTGCGGCTATGAGTAGGTCACAGTCCTCGGTATGTGTTGTGCCAGCTTCGGCGTCCTGGATGGTGACTCTGATCTGTCCGTTCTGCAGGCGCTCGGCGGACGTGCAGGTACTTTGCCATTGAAATATTGCGTTTCCCTTCTCGGCATTTTCCAAGAGGATGCGCTTCAGATTCTCTCGCGTGATGCGCATGGTCGCAGCTGGCAGATTGCCGTAGGCTTTGGGAGCGATGTCCGCGAGAAACTTCCACTTGTCGCTCCATACGTTGATAAGGCCACTGTTGAGAGTTGAGTAGGGACGGATGCTATCCAGTAATCCCAACTGTTGCAATGCAAATAGGCCCTCGTCCGGACTGCCGCCGGTTATATCTAGTGTGTAGTTGGCTTTCTGGATGGAGTCCTGTCGAGTCTCCCTCTCAAACACGGTGACCTCGGGACGTTTCGATGATAAATTCTGAGGCCATAATTGATCAAGGGCGGAGACGAAGGCCAGAGAACCGATCCCGCCTCCTGCCACAAAGATGCGCTTTCCAGAGAGAAATTGCCCTGGCAGGGTTGTCATAGTACTGGCCATTTCCTTGCGTGTAAGACGTCTGTTGATCTCAATGTTGGAAGATGATGGGCGTTCTCAATATTTGCAAGTCTTCCTAGTTGGCAGTCAGGATGTTACATCGATGCAACTATTGTACTGGCACCTAAATACATGAATAGCTCGGGCCATTGCACATTTCATTTGATCTCCTCAGACTAGATTCTGAGTGCAGCACGGGAAAGATTACTTTGAGCTGCGGAATGTCAAGTCCGACAAGCTGACGTTACACAGGACTGATCACGTAACTTGAACCGCTCATCCGGAAAAATGGTTTTGTCTGCCGGATTATCGTTTCGGAACGTCTAAGATAATGGTACTTGTGCCTAACGCTTTCAAATTGTACCTCTAGAAATAAGCACTATTCTTCTGGATACGATGTTAGGGGTAGGATACTTCGGGGCATTATGATGAATTTGTTCGTCGATTATCAAGTCCCAGCCCAATTTCAGCTGCAAGTGCGTGATAATTACTCTGCTTGTGACCAGTTGGTCTTCAGGAGGAATTTTTGTTGGTGACATCTTTCTGGATAAGTAGCTTCAGTACGTTTCTTTCAAGCTTCTCACTGTGATCATAGCGCCCACCTAGGTACCGTGAGGATTCTCCCGCACCTCCGCCTTTCTGCAGGGTGTGAGACAAGTGCAACCTTCCTATCACACATGGATCAATACCGATAACGGACCCGAATCCGATCGAGAAAGTTCCTTTGATCATTCGAGGCTGGAATCCCACATGTCTCACTTGGGCCATTCCCGCCATGCGGGCTGGGAGTTAGGCATTTAGGCAAAGCTTGAATAGACAGCCTAACCACGTAGGTAGGTACTGCTTACGGTACTTACGTAGTACTCCCTCCCTGTGCTTAGGCATACCCTTCGGCCGAAATCATGAGATCCGTCTTCCGTCGCCACAGAGGCACAGCACTCTAACCAAGATTACTCTTTCACACATGTGCACTGCATAGATCCGCCGTCTGACAGAAGTGAATGGCAACAAGGCGCTACTCTAAACAGCTGACAGTAGGTACTTATGTAGCCTGTCGGTGTCCTATGTTGGTGATCCTTTCGGGCGTAGGATACGAAGCAAAGCAGGAACAAAGGCACTCATCGGTTTTCAAACGAGCAAATTGGGTTCCATGCCTTTGTTGGCCCGGTGTTGGGGGCTGGTGCTGCAGCTGCTGCGCCGGCCTCCCGCGCCCCCTGCCATTCTGACAGCAGTTGGGCACGCTTCCCCGGCGAGCTATCCGCGGCAGCACAGCGCCACCCACTCTTGGACCACACCTCGTCCCATCCCATCTCTCTCCACCCACGCTGCTCCAAGCATTTTATGGAAATATCTTAATTTCATAAACCCGTCTTATCGGAGGCATGTTGCCGAGGAGAGGTCACAGCATCTGCAAAGACTCGAGCTGTTCCTGACATAACCCTGTGCAAGCGCAGCCTTAGCCAGTCAGCAAGCCAAGAGGAACATTTGCCGAGGGCTTTCGACCGACCACAAGGACATCAGAACCTAGGACCTATCAACATCATTTCTCCGTCCACAACATTATGACACCTATAGAGACCAGCCCGACACCCCCAGCGACGGCGACACGCGGCCAACGTCCCGGCTATGCATGTGATGAGTGTCGACGTCGCAAGCTTCGGTGTGACGGACGTCAACCACAGTGTAGTTTGTGTCAAGGAGCGGGAATCGTGTGCGAGGTCACGCAGCGCGGCCTACGAGGGCCCAAGAAGGGTTACCTGAAGGCTCTGAAGAACCGAGTTGTGCAGCTCGAGGCCCTTCTAGAGAGCCGGCTCAGGGCCCAGCAGCGACAACAAGGACAGGATGAGCAGCAAAATGAGCAGCAGATTGAGCCGCCGAATGAGCATGCGCAGCAAGGATCACAGAAGCAGCAGCAGCAGCAACACCAACAACAATATAGCGTTCTTATGGAGAACACCAGTGATGACGATGGCCTCATGATGCCGACCCCCCCAGAGCTTCCGGTGGCCCCTCTAGCTCCTCTTACTCTGCGTGCAACACCGCCTGCACCCAGGCCTGCGACGCCCGTGCTTCCGACGCCGCCATTGGAGTACGCAGACATGACGGTGTCAGAAGCACCGGCATTCGACTTTGCCCATCTTCAGCTGCCAGCGGTGGACTTTTCCGTGTCGAACCAAGATATGCTCCTTTCGTCTGGCAGTTTCCTGGCGGACTTGGGCTCCCTGCATGAGGACGTGTCTGCATCTCTTCTGCCACTGCCAGACACGCAGGTCCGTGTGACTGGGGTCGTTCAGGCTGAGCTGTAAGTCAGGCTGAAGAATCTGTTGTGCCCGTGGTGAGTGAACAATGTTTGTAAATGAGGGTCTAACGGTTGGATCTTGCTGTCAGAGACCAATTATACTTCGATCGAGTTCATCCATCAATTCCGATCCTCCACCAGCGACGTTACATGGCGTGGTCCCGGTCTAGGATCAAGAGGCCATCGCGCACGTGCCTACAGCATGCCATGTGGACGTTGGCGGCGTTGCTGTCTGCCGAGTACCGGGACATGGTGGACTCTCTGTACAGCTCAACGAGACAGATGCTGGAGGCACACGGCGTTGAGAGCAGCGATCCAGGTGGCAGTGACACAGAAGTTCTCCTGGCCTGGGTGCTTGTTGCGTTGTGCGAGTCTATGCGGACACGATATCGAGAGGCTTGGATGAGCGCCGGCCGAGCGATTCGCATGGTACAGGGCCTGCGTTTCCACGAGATCGATAGTCCTAGGACCTCCAAGGAAAGACGTCTTTCCGTAACTACATCGGCAACCCCAGAGATCGACGACTTCACTGAGATCGAACAGAGACGTCGTGTCTTCTGGATGGCCTACTTCCTGGACCACCTTCTCAGCATTCGCCACGATTGGCCTGTTACCCTACACGAGCATGTGGTAAGCATTTCAATCACACATACACAAAGAACAATGATTGCTTAGGGCTATGTATTGATATAAAGGAATTTCCTGCGATAGATCTGCACACGTTTACCAGTCCCAGACTTAGAGTTCCAGACGGGGCAACACGTCCTGGGTGATTTCTTATCAGAAGCCATAACAGAGCCTAATCCCAGAGTCAGGTCCCCATTCAACGAATGTCTGATCACGGTCACGATTTGTGGCCGTGTCCTGCTTCGTGGGCAGCAGCAGAACATATCCAGGGCATACGGAGACATCGGCTTGGATTGTGCCGAGCAGCGTTGGTGGCTGGACGGTATCCTCGCCACCAGGCTCCAAGTACTATCGCAATGCTATCCGTCGCCGGCCGAGGCCTACGAGCCAATGCTCCTCTTCGCACATGTGCTGGCCCCTGCCACCATTGTGTACTACTGTAACGGCATGATCGAGTCGCTGGTGAGCCGCGGCGACCGAACAGAGCCCGACGAACAGGTCTTGGAATATCAGCGTCGCGCCCTGGACGCTACTGCCACAATCACACGCCTTGCCAAGGCGTTGAGTGAACTGCATTTTTCCAAGGCAAGCTGGGATCCGCACGGTGCAAATGAAGCAAAGTTTCGCTAACGGTCTCAACCTAGGTGCATCCGCTGACACCAATCCCCTTATTCATCTGCGCCGAGTTCCTCTATGCCGACCGCAAAACCGAGCCCTTTGGTTCTCAGCTCCAAGAGCTGGCCGACGCATTATCCCAGCTTAAGAACGTCAACAACCTGGAACAAAGCTACCTAGACCTACTGCCACAGTCCTGTGTTAGTAAGCTGCCAGAGCTAACAGCCTAACAGGATGGTACTCGGCAACTCCGAGAGTGTACATTTGAAAGGGGTTGAAGAGGAGGGTGTGTGGGCAACTAAAGCGGGACTCATTTTATAGAGGGCCGATTTTGCCTCAGAAACAACCATCAACGATGTCGCCTCATTTGGAGCCATGCCAGGGTGAGAGTTGACTTTGGGCATGTTCTAGGTAACAAGTGCGCTACAGAAGGGTATCCCATGTTCGTGGTGGGTAGATTTGACTCGTTTGCTTTTCAGTAATGTTCAATGGTTCTGTTCTGTAATGTGACTTTGCGCTGGTAAGTCAGTCACTGTGCTATCACTAGTTGGATGACTTTGTGTGATGATACGACAGATTGATACTAAGGGCTGGGCCAGGCTGACATGACCTTGATAGTAGCGATTTGTTAGATGTACATCAGCTGTGCTCTCATAGAAAAAGGATGTATCTGTCGTGTCGTCTCCCTAGAAAGCGAAAATAAAACTTCCAGAACCCAAGGCCTATGGGCACAAAATTTTCCGGAGCTGTCACAGGATATGGAAGGCGACCGTGGGCGAGGAAGTCTTTGAGGGGAGCAGGACCGCACATGTTCGATAAAGTTGAACCGGATGATAATTGCCAGTATGTTGCTTCTTAGCCACGAAAGCCATATATGGCCTCTGATTCCACGGTCACCCATCAAGTCACTTTATTAAATAGATCCGACTTTCACATGAGCAACTGCAGATGCCTCTATCATATCGATCAATTACTCAGGTACCGATAAACGAAGAGTGGAGCTAATCCACGGACTGTTCATATAGCAGACACCCGCAATATCCGTGCCCTAGTATTTGCGCAGTAGTATATTGGGAGCTTAGTTAGAAGCTTCATATTGCCTGCCAAATATGCATGTAGAGTTGAGACAGAATATTCTCGTGTTCTGCATACATGTCTCAGACATCAGATAGCCTTGTGTTACTACATCGTCTTACTTTGAACCTTTCATATTGTAAGTGGCCATTGTACGCTCCATCATGTGCTGCTCCACTGTTGGAGCCGCGTCATCCGCATCCAATGCCGCGATCTCTTTGCCATCCTTGCTGAAAGCCTTGTCAAGTGGGCGAAGTTTGTAATCGATGTTACCGTCGAAAAAGAACACCACACTGTACCGGTCGTCCGGTGCCCGGTTGATGACCCGGTGGATGCTGCTCTTGTAAAGGCCGCCGGTAATGCGGCTTATCATGTCGCCCATGTTGACGACGTATGCGTCCCGTTTGGGCGGCACCCCAACCCACTCGTCCGTGTCGACATCCTTGACCTCGAGCCCGGCATGGTCGTCCTGTAGCAGCAAAGTGATGGCTCCAAAGTCGGTGTGCGCGCTGCTTCCCAGCTGACGCTTTCCCGTGCCGGTGGCAGGGACGGTTGGTGGGTAGTGAAGCAGGCGCAGCGGGCATGCTGGATCGTTGGATTTGATGCCGTCAAACACATGGGGCCCATATGGCAGCGTGGCCGCTATGAGATCAAGCACGACGTCGCAGAGCCGCTTCATGGCGGTGTAGTAGGCCTCGACGGGCTCGCGGAAGTCGCGAGCAGCGAGAAGTTCGGCCGGTGGCCAGACATTTGGCCCCATGAAGAAGCGGCCCGCCTTGACACGGGGGTCTTCGGTGGGCATATCCTGCCCAGCGAAGAATCCTTCCTTCAAATCAGGCAAGACGTGATCCTCGTACAGCTGTTGGCCCATGGTGTCGTAACCGCGGAACCCGACTGTCTTTTTGGCGTCAAGTGCGAGTTTGGAATTGGTGGGGAGCGCGAAGAACCGGGCGGCGGCTGCGAAAACAGCCGACTGCAGCTCTGGCCCGACGCCGTGTCCCGTCATTTGGAAGAAACCCGTCGAGAGGCATGCCTCTCGTACGTCGTTGACTACCTGCCGGGCAGCATCACTTTTAGGGTCCTTTATGAACGGCGTGATATCCACTAGGGGAAGGTAGAATGACGACGACTTTGCCGCAGGCATGGTGATCTGGTGATGACCGTTCAGCGAATAGAAGTGAAGTTCTACGCCTTTTCTCTTTGTATTGTTGAGTTAAAATAAGTAGGCAAGCTTCAATCACTGCTCAAGATTTACAATTTGGTAGATGCAACGTGAGGTGCCATTTCAAAATCGTTTTTATATATTTACGAAGTCATTAGTTGATGACTTCAGCTATCTTCCGTAGGATCCCAAAAGGAGAATTTCGGAATCTCTCTACGTGCATGGTATGCATGCAAGCCTCGTGGGCTGTCAAATTGTTGCTGCTATCGGCCCACTCGGGTATTTGTGCATGTGCTTACTTCCGGGCCGCCTTTTGTATTTGGCGCTTACCGGCTTTTTTGCAGTCGATGTGTCTTCAAAGGTAGTGCCGTCACATGGTTCCATCTGTACTAGACTCATACTGCCATATAGGCGGTACATATTTTACTCTGTTACTGCGTGATCCCTTCGAAACTAGGAGAAATTTAATTATTCGCAGGGAACGGAGTCGTGCACATTGACATTTTGTGCAGGCTTTTGCTTGGTTGACCAAGGACTGATTGGACATTGCAGTGGTAAGCAGGAGTAATAAAACTCCCAAATTTCTCCGTTCGATCCTCCTAGAATCCAGGATTATTGTATGCCATTGTACGACTGATTCGAACATCGAGATACACCTCTCGGAAAGGGGACATGCTTTGATAAAGATGTCCATTTTCTCGGCTAACTCATGATACACCCTTGGAAGTTCTTTCTAGCACTTCACCTGGCAAGTCTGTGGTGTCTATTTCTTTCTTTCTTCCTCGCTTCGTACTACATCACCTGTCACCCCGAGTCTTCGGTCATGGCGCTCCAGCAGAAAGCAGCCGCCCTTCTGGCGTCATTTCCCGAAGTTTCAACGTATCGTTGGTCCAGCAACGACGATTCAAAGCGCTTTTCTGTAGAAAACCCTGCTACGGGCCAAAAGATCACCACAATCCAGGCTGGAAATGCTGAGACGGCCCACGCGGCTATTAAGGCGTCACAAGAGGCATTCACCTCCTGGTCAGCACTGTCCCGACAGCAGCGCTGCGAGTACTTGATGCGTTCAGCGGACGAGCTCCAGAAACATCTCCACGAGCTCTCGCTACTTCTATGCCTGGAGAACGGAAAGCCACTCAAGGATGCAGTTCTCGATGTGTTCTTCTTGGTAGGAGTTTTCCGCTACTTCGGGTCTATCAGCGACAAGCTGCCCTCGGAATTCTTCGATCAAGGCAACGTCTACTCGGCCGTGATCTATGAGCCTCACGGCGTGTGCGTGGGGATTTTACCGTTTAATTGGCCACCTGTCCACGTCGGTGGAAAGTTGGCCCCTTGTCTCGCAGCCGGCAACACCATGATCTTGAAACCGGGAGAGCAGGCTCCGCTGACAGCAATTCGCATCGTCGAGATCCTGGAGACAATTCTTCCCAAGGATGTGGTCCAGATAGTGCCGGGCGTCGGCCCCGAAGTCCCGCAAGCCCTTGTCGAGCACCCTCTAGTGAAGATGGTGTCCCTTACGGGATCCACTCAGGTCGGGGCGAAAGTGGCCCAGGTCGCCGGAGCGTCACTGACGGCCACGGTGCTCGAGCTGGGTGGGAAGAACGCGTTTGTCGTGTTCGAGGACGCCAATGTCGACGCCGTGGTGAAGGACGCCATCGAGGGTGCCTTCTTCAACAAGGGCGAGGCCTGTACATCCGCCTCGCGAATCCTGGTTCACAAGAGCATATACCAGTCCTTCGTGGACAAGATGTCGGCCGCGGTGAAGAAGCTGCGCACGGGAGATGGCATTGAGGATACAACCCACGTTGGACCCGTGGTTTCCCGTGAGCGGCAGAAGCAGGTTCTGGAATCCATCGAGGCCGCCAAGAAGGAGGGCGCTCGCCTGGCCGCACAGGGATCCCTGCCGTCTGGAGAGCACGTCTCCAAAGGCTACTTTGTGCCACCGACATTGTTCGCCGACGTGACGCCCGAGATGAGGGTTGCAACGGAGGAGCTCTTCGGTCCCGTCGTGTGCGTCAGCTCGTTTGAGACGGAAGACGAGGCCGTTGGTGTCGTCAATGCCTCTGATTATGGCCTCTTCGCTGGCGTGTACTCGACTGAGTTCGGCCGTGCCATGCGGGTCGCCCGCCGTATCGATGCCGGCGTGGTTCTGGTCAACAATTACTACCGTGGAGTCTTGGGAACACCATTTGGTGGCATGAAAGGTTCTGGATACGGCCGTGAGCATTGGATTGGCACATTGCGCGAGTGGAGCAGGATCAAAAACATCAGGTACCCAAGTGGCCTGGGCCCGATACCTCAATGGCGCGGAGCTACGGAAACCACGGAGGGCTGAATCTGTCATTCGCCGTCCTTTCAAGGGACTAGTGTACTATCCCAGCATTAGGTTCATGTGTTTTATTTGTGAATCACCTGCAAGTAGCAGCAGTCAACAAGTACATACAGACGAAACTCGCTAAGCCTGAATGAACATGTTGATCAAATCAGAAATGCTTATATCTTGAGATTCCTTTCTGCTTAGGGATACTTCACCTGTAGCAAGCGCTTTTCTTCGTTGGCTGAGGACTAGGTCAATTGGTAAGCGACACGTCATTCGAATAAGGTGTTTTATTTTTTACACGAATCCAACGTGTATTTTACCCATTCAATACCTCTTGAGGCAATTAGACAATGTGATTCGCGTTTCTTTCCTGGCGTTCGACTATTCAATGCAATGACATTTGCCCACACCGCTTACTTTCAGGTCCAGATGTGTGTAAGGAAGAATTGTGGGAGGTATGCGGAGGGATCTTACGTAGCTAGTAAATCGAAGTAATTACCACGTATTGTGTGTATGCTGATCTATGCGGGCCAGAGAAAAACATTGAAATCCTCAACACAAAACACTCACCAGATGGTTCGATTCCAGTCGTCCTGCCACGAAAACATTCAAAATCTGTGTTCTAGGTGCTACACGACCAGTCGAATCCTTCTGCAAATTAATCCGCAGCTCACGCGCGGAGAAATTTTGACTTCCGTACCAATGCATTGATTACTCGCATGGTATTTCTTACGTTGAACTTCTGGAGGCGGAATATTTCAAGCCCGCATCGCATCCTGTTGTCAACTATGTGTTTATTTCCCGATCTTGAATTACACAATGTCTCCTGCTACAAAACTCAAAATTCAGCCTTGGATTTTACTTTTGACTCGTGTGTGAGAAACTCCCCGAGGCATTGATTGTTCCATTCCAATCATTACTCAGTGATTAACGGCCCTCGAGACTATTCGCAATGAACGATCCAGGCGATGGTTTTGACTTCTTGATAGTCGGAGGTGGAACCGCGGGTCTTGTTGTCGCAGCCCGTCTGACTGAGGATCCCAATGTTCGAGTCTGCGTCATTGAAGCAGGGGCATCCAAGTTGGGAGACCCCAATGTCGATATGCCAGCGTCCGTGGGCAGGATGCTCAATAACCCCGACTATGACTGGACCTTTCATAGCACACCACAGGTGCGTATTGAAGTTGTCGAGGGCCTGTTCGCCGAGTGTGTCATAGAAACTGACAAACGGTTAAAGAGAGAGGCCAGAAACAGGGTGTTTCACTTGCCACGCGGGAAACTGCTTGGTGGCAGCAGCGCCATCAACTTCACGACTTATGTGCGGCCCTGTGCAAAGGACATCGATGATTGGGTCTCAGAGTTGGGAATAAAAGGCTGGTCGTTTGCCGACTTGCTGCCGTATTTCAAACGTCATGAGCATCTAGAGGTAGATCAGCCCAATATAGCGGAGCGCAACACAACGGAATCCCCTCTGGATCCCAAGCTTCACGGAGTGGAAGGGCCAATTCACACATCTCTGGCGACCTGGCAGATACCATTTGAGAAGCCCCTTCTTGATGCTCTGGGTCAAGTGTCAGGCCAATCTCCACCCCTCGAGCCGTACAACGGTAGTCATCTCGGGTTTTACAGATCATTGCTCTCCATAGATCGCACGGGCAAGCCGATCCGAAGCTACGCTGCAAATGGGTTTCTAGCTCATGCAGTCGATCGCCCGAATCTGTGCGTGCTCACCGACGCTAGGGCTGCTAGAATTATCCTGGCAACTGACTCCACTGGTGTGCCCGTGGCGCGAGGTGTGGAAATACACCACCAAGGAACGAAGAGGGAAGTATTCGCAAGCAAGGAGGTTATCCTCAGCGCTGGGTCCTTCCAATCCCCTCAGCTTCTCGAACTCTCTGGGATCGGAGACCCGGAGACCCTTCAGGAAGCCCAGATACCATGTGTCCTGTCGAGTCCTCATGTGGGCAACAACCTCCAGGAGAAGACCATGTCGGCCGTTGTGTACGAGCTAGGCTCAGGGGAAATATCCTTGGACTCGGCCTTTTTGGATCCAAGCCTCGGGGCCGAGCATTTTCGTCTCTACATGACTACAGGGTCTGGTGCCCTGTCGGGAACAGCCAACCTGATGGGGTTTGTTCCTTTTGCCTCCCAAGTCAGTAACACCGTGTTGGAGAAGACCCTGGGCACCGTTGAGTCGAGCAGGCCGCGGGTGCCCCGAGATGCTCTGTTCCAGGCGAAGCAATACAAAGCCATCACCAGCCGTCTCCGCGATACAAACTCGGCCAGCATCCAACTCCTCGGCTCCCCAGCCAATTTCGACATCGCACAAGGCCATGCAGACTGCTCCAAGCTGGTCCACGGGCCACCTGCCGGATCAAGCAGACCCTGCTACGCTCTGATCGGCAGCAACATGTACCCCCTCTCACGAGGCAGTGTCCACGTCCGCACCTCGGACCCGCTGGACGAACCGGCTATTGACCCGGGGTTCTTCACACACCCCGCCGACGCACATGTCCTCGCCGCGGCGGTGGCACTCGCCGATCGCGTGCTTCGGTCGGAGCAGCTCAAGGGAAGGGTTGGGCGCCGTGTGGACCCTCCGCCTGAGGTTGACCTGCAGGACGCGGACACTGCACGGGAGTTCGTAAAGGACCGCATTGTGACGTATCACCACGCATTGGGAACTTGCGCCATGGGTCTCGTGGTGGACGAGAGGCTGCGTGTCAAGGGCACGCGCGGCCTGCGGATCGTTGATGCGAGCGTGTTGCCCATGCAGGTCAGCGCTGCCATCATGGCGACTGTCTATGCGGCTGCTGAGAAGGGCGCTGATATGATCAGGGAGGATCACGGCATTCCCATCCAAAACTGAAATCTAGACACGAGCTTGAAGTCTTACATGCGTCCAGTTGCAGCTCTCGTGGTCGTGGTTAATCCAAAATTCCATGTCTAGCTCGGTCTAAACGCTCGGGTCAATGTAGGGGACCGCATTGCTGAAATGTCCATGAAGAGGCTCGGAATTCTTTGCGGCCCATCGTCCATGGACGGCCCCCATCCCCAATTATTCAGCAAGTATCCCGTGATTAGATCTCTCCGGTGGAGTTACACGGTCGCAGACGTAAGCAAAGAAGCGATCTAGCTCAGAACTTGTGTCACTGCAAGATGTCATGTGCTCCGGGAGTCGCATAAAGTCACAAGATCACGCGGATCTGGGGCTCGTGAGTGCTTTATGTCGGCAGTGGCTGGCAAGTTGTCGTAAAGTCGTCGCTGGAGCAGGTAGTCCCATAGGAATTTGAACAACAGGAGGCCATGTCAGCAGAGGTGTGGAAGATGTCCAAGTTGTGTCCAGAAAATGTCTAAATGTCCCAATGTTTTGCAGGGCAACAGAGGTGAGGGGCGTGGGTCGTTGCGGGGTCGCGGTCGAATGACGCAGCAGCCGTCAGCAGCCATTCAGAAGCTCTTCCTGTTGCCCCACCTGCTGACGTAACGACGTCAAGTCTTTGTGCCAAGTCTCGAGCCCACTCTTCATGCACTTTTCAGTTAGGGGAGCGCCCAAAGACTTCAGAACACCAGTCTTGCGATCCAACTTGTTCCTCTTTGTTCATGTATAGATTCAATTTAGCTCCTACAATATTTCTCCCTCTCGCACAATCTTTCTCACTCTGCTAGACTGGGCACACAGGCGGCTGCTGTTCGGTGCAACTGCTCTCCCAACACAATCTTGTGCCATACATTCTATCCAATTAACCAGGAAAACAGGCCGAAACCTACCCACAAGTCACCCCGACAGAAGCTCATGGACTAAGAAATCCAATCTGCTTCCAGCTCTCTACATATTTCTCCACAACCTTGGCGCTTACCGGCCCAAGTGCAGCCATGGTCTTAGAATGCAGCTGGGTCTGGGTAGTGTCCAGAATCAACCCGCCACAAGACATTCTCTCAAAGTTGCGATCGAGAAAGTCGAAGAGCATAGGTTGGGCTCCCACCGGGTTCTCCGCCTCCCTCAGTGGCGAATGGGAGACGCGTCGAAGCCAGGTACGAAACGGCACCACGCCTTGAGGAGGAATACCAAGCGCCCGTGCCAGGACATTCACCGTGTCATACCATGTCTGTCCGACAGGGTTGTCAATATGATACACGGGAGACGCCGAGGGCGCATTTGCCTCGTTGCCGACGTGCAGCAGCTCCGCCATGATGGCGGCGGCTTTGTCGACGGGCACCCACTGCTGCACCCCGGCCAAGGCGGGGAACGACCCTACCGACTGTGCGGACTTGACCAGGAAAGCGAAATGCTCAACTGGGTTCCAGAACCCGCTTGTCGTTGAGCCAGCGATCTGACCCGGGCGGACGACCATGGGGCGGAACAAGGCTGGGTGTTTGTGCAATGTCTCGTCGAGCATGCGCTCACAGATCCACTTCCCCTCGCAATAACCGGTGGGTAAAACCGCGGATATCGTCACCCTTTGCTCGCTCACATATCCCTGTCCCGCGTGGCCGACCACACCGATGGACGTGACAAGCTGAAAGCCGACGCGTCGTCCGCCATCCCCGACTGACAGGGCCATGTCACGCGCTAGGCCCAGGAGGTTGCGCATCGCCTGGAACTGTGGTTCGAAGCCAGGCAAGGCACGCGTGCCGCTCATGGGCCATGCATTGTGGATAATGTGAGTACCGTGTTGCACTAGCCAGTCGTACTCGGCCTCGGGTAGGCCGAGCTGTGGCCTAGAAGTGTCGGTCTCGAGGACGCGGAGCTTGCTGCGAGCTTCGGGTGACAGCGAGATGCCGCGCCTGGAAAACGCGTCATCCTGCCGGGTCTCGACCGATGCTGCACTGCTGCGACGGTTGACGCAGACTACCGTTGCCACGTCCGGGTGCTCTGCGAGGGAGGCTGCCAGATGCGACCCTAGGCTTCCTGTGGTACCTGTCACAAGCACAACGCAATCGTGTTTGTCTATCTCTGCTTTCTTTCCAGACTTCGAAACAGCCAAAGATGGCACGGCCCAGTCTGCTGTATATCTGGTCACATATCGCTCAGCCTCGGCCTCCCGTGTTGCGAGATCTCGTTTTGATTGCTGGGGGCCTTCAGGCCGTGATTCCGGAATCGGCAGTCGTTCCAACGGTGGTCCGCTGGCCAAGGCGATTATGATTCTTTGAAGGCTGTTCTCGGGCAAGTGGCCGTCCGTCCAGTCGACATGGCCGTAGCCGGCTTGATGCAAGGTACGCTCCCAGTCTGGGGTCTGGACAACAGCATGGGTGCGGCCATCGTCGAAGAGCCACCAGCCCTCAAAGAGTCCAAAGATCAGGTTACTGAGTGGAATGTCTTCGGTCTGTTCTAGCATCATCAGGAATCCATCGGGACGCAAGGCCTGGCGCACGTTGGTAACGGATGCGGACAAGTTGTGTGTCGCGTGGATAGCGTTGCTGGCGATGATAATGTGTTGCCCATGCAGTTCTTCCGCTGGTTCTTTTTCTATGTCGTGCACGGCAAATCGCATGAACGGATACTCTTTGCCTAGTGTACGGCGCGCCTGAGCTACCATGGAAGACGATAGGTCTGTAAAGGTGTATTCGACCGCGATCCCCAGCGAGGCCAGATACGGCACTAGGATGTGGGTCGTGCCTCCTGTGCCTGCGCCCATCTCTAGAATCTTTAGTGTTCCGGCTTCTTCCCCCCGGATCTTGTTTGCCAGGAGGCCAAGCGTATCGCGCATTTGTTCTCCCAGCATCGCGGCGTGTGGGTTCTTTCGATAATGAGCTGCCATCAGCTCACGACCCTCTGCCGAGCCGAACAGGATACGGATACCATCTGTCTCGCCGGATAGAATACTTGCCAACGGCTTGCCTGCATGGTGGATAAGCCTGGCAGTCACAGCCCAGTCGGGATGTGCCTCGCTAAATTCCGCCAAATCGGCGTCGCTCGACTTGTCAGAGACTGCGACTGCTGTCCTTATGATCTGTCCACTGCTGGGGTCCACCTTGATGAGCCGCGCATCTTGCTCTAAGAATCGATATAGCCAGGCCACCAGCCGCTCATACTCGGGCAGGTAGGGCACGCGACTAAGGACTTCACCCGCGGCGGCGGAACCAAGCGGGCAGCCAAGCTTCTCGAACGCCTCGACGATGAGAGTCACGCATAGGCGGCTTGTGGCAGGGAAGACAACGCGGTCGAAATTGTCAGTCTTGGCGTCGCGGAGCCGCTTGTCCGAACTCAGCTTTACCTCTCCAAAGGCGTCCAAGATGTCCGTGCTGGAGAGCTTCAGATCTTGGAAGAGGCCTGCAGACTGCTCCGTTGAGTCTGGGGTGGCGATGCCCGAGTCCGGCTGGAAATCCGATTTAGACAGCGTATCCTCATCGCAAGAAGTCTCGTCGTCCTGCCCAGAGGACTCGTCGCTTGCACTGCTAGTGGCAGAAGCATCCCCTTCGTAGGACCCAGGCAGGATGGTGGAGATGTAGCCAACGAGCTGCCGCACGTTGGTGGCTTCTAGCAACGTCGCCTGATCTACACTGCACTTGAACTCGCTCTCGACCTCGCGAGCAAGCTCCATTCCCATAAGAGAGTCAATTCCAACGTCCGCCACCTCGGTATCCACTGTGAGCTCGCTGGCTTCCATACCTGCGACGAGTGCTACTAACTTCATGACCTCAGTTGTAAGGTCCGCTCGCCGTGGAGAAGACGAAGGCTTCTTCTGAGCCTTTTGCTTGGTCTTTCTCTTGGCTGGCTTCTGTCCCTGCTCGCTCACATTCGCATTTCGGGGAGACGATTCAGTGGGGCCCGGGCCAGAGCTCGTGGTGGTCTTCTGAACCGGGGCAACGGCCTGAAGATTGGCGCCGCCCTTCAGTACTGACTTGTCCTTGGTGAGCATCGTCAACAGGCGGCCCATCACCGTCTTAGGCATTCGGGAGTACTGGATCCCCAAGAAGACCTCAGCCAAATCGCCTGTTGCGGAGTCAAAGACGAAAACATCACTGAGGTAGCCGGTGGTGGACTGGGGCGTGTTTCTCCCATAGACGTGCCACGTATTCTGCGTATTACCAGTGTCGTTGATGATGCCGCGCGGGGAACGCATGCACAGCTCGATGCCATTGGCGATAAACATGTCATCCGAGTCGGTGTCGGTCATACAATTGACATAAAAGCCTCCAACTTGACTGAAGCTGTCATCAAGCAACACATCAACCCACGTCTCGCCAGCATGACGCCCTGTGACGCGACCAGCGCACTCGTTGGTTGAGTTGCGGCCCACGACTGTCTGAACTCCACGGTACATGTCGGCGTAGTCGACGACCTCGCTGAACGTCCGGTAGACGTTGCGTCCCTGCAGGATTTCCAGGTCGCTCTCGCTACCGTCGTGCCGTCCCGGTGCTGAAAGCAGTGTGGTGCACATGGAATGGCTGACGAGGCGTTCAAAGCGCGAGAACTCGGCCACGTAAGCCGGGTCTTTGGGGGATTGCACGCGTAGACGCCCCGCAACGTACATCTGCTGGTCGTTGCTGCGGTTGTCGGAGTCTCGGCTTGTACTAGAGATATTCCATTCCCACTGCGTCTGTTCGGGATTGAGGGATTTGTAGTCTAGCCAGACGACACGCGATGGGTCCGCACACAAAGGATTGTGGTTCACCATATCTTGCACTATGGGCTGCAAACCATCCTTCTTCCACTCCGGGTGTATGCTGAAGAGGGCTTCGATGGCCATGTCTACCTGAAGCGTCCCGGGACAGATGGGTGCTGTCTGGGCGATAACATGGCCGGAGAAGAATTTGTTGTACTTGTCTGAGTCTGTGTTGATGCGGAACCGGGGACGCCTGGGCTTGTCCTTGCCGCCGTCCTTTTTGCCCTTGTTGCGGTCTTTTCCGTCCTCGTCCTGGTACCCGATGAACGACCACAGACCCAAATCCTTGGCGCTTACTTCGTGACTTTCGTTCCCTCGCTGCTGCGCGTTGCTCTGGGTTATACTCTTGAGAGCCTTGTTGAGGGCATCAGCAGGAGACTTCATTTCCATCCAGTGGCGTGACTTCTCGAACTGATATGGTGGCAGCAGCAGAGTTTCATACTCGTCTGTCTGACGTGCATTGTGTGCCCAAAAGGACACGCGCACTCCTTGCTTCCACAGGGAGGCAGTTGCGTCAGTCATGTTATGCAGTCCCTTGTCATTGGTAATGTTGATGGCCTGGAAGTAGCTCGAGCTCCCGCCACTGGCCGCCAGCGCGCGGCTTGCCATGACGGTAATAGTTGAGCTTGATCCTGCTTCCAAGAAGACAGCCGAAGGGTACTTCTCCGCCAGGCGGTTGATCGCCTGGCTGAAAAAGACGGTGTTCCTCATGTGGTCGGACATAAAGCTGGGCGTCAGGCCGCCGTCGGCCAATCTGGTCTCGGTAGCTCGCTCCAAGGGGATAGAGGGCCTTTTGAACATCAAATCCTTTCCAATTTCCGCCAGCCCGTCTAACAGTGGGTCGACCAACGACGAATGCGAGGCATTGGTGACATTGAGCTTTTTACTCTTGATGCCTGAGAACTTGCCGCCGCGAGCTATTGTGTCTCCGACTACGTTGATCGCCTGCGTCGACCCCGACAGAGTGAAGCTGCGAGGACCGTTGTAGCAAGCAATGTCGACGGGAGCACCACTGCGGCTAGCCTCGGCCACGAGTTCTCTCACGAGCGATTGGTCGGCCTCAACGGCCATCATGGCACCTGGGTCCGAGCCCCATCGGTCACGTATCAGCTGTGCTCGTCTAGCTATCATTCGAGAAGCGTCTTGGAGGCTCAACGCGCCCGAGACACACAGTGTTGTGAGTTCGCCGAAGCTGTGGCCCACGACGGCAGCGACGTTGCCGGAAAGCCCGCAGTCCAACCACTGCGTCGCCAAGCGTCAGCTATCGATTCAAAAAGTAGTCAAGTTATGTGAAAAGGGAACCCACCGTCATGGCACATGCGTACTGCATGGCAAACAACATTGTCTGCAAGCGAACCGGATCCTCACAAGGTGAGCGGGAGAAAATTTCCGGGTAGATGCTGCCCAGCCCGAAAGGCAACGCCTGCATAGTGGCATCAACATCATCAAGGTGCTTTCGCAGCAGGGCGACACTTTCGTAGAGATTGCGGTCCAGACCAACAAATGTTGAAACCTGGCCCCCGAAGCAGAGGATTACGGGCCGTTCAGGCTTGCTGGGCTCGATAGCTGGGGCTGCAGCGTCTGCAGCGGCGATGTGGGAGATCGTGTCCTGCAGCTCGGCCAAAGAGCTGGAACTGAAAACAAGGCTTTGACTGAGTGCAGGGTTGCAATATCGATTTATGTTGAACGAAAGGTCTGCCAGCGTCACCTTCTGCTTGGATTGGACTTGGTATTTGACGAAGGAGGCCAACTTGGCAGCGTAAGCTCTGATGCTGCGTGCGTCGAGACCGGTGATGCGAAATGGAAGGCGTTGATTTTGCGACTCTTCCGGGAATCTCGTGGAGCTTTGATATCCAGTGTGTGTCACAACCATGGCCGCGTTTGACCCGCAGGCACCATAATTGTTAATCAGGGCCTTCTTGTCGTCGTATCGGTTATCGCTCCAGGGGCGAAGGGAAGTGACAACTTCGACCATGTCAGACGGTGAAGCTTTGATGGCTGGGTTCATTTTTGAAAAGCTGGCCTGCGGCGGGATAAAGTTCTCGCGCATCATCATCAACACTTTGATCAGCGATACGACCCCTGAGGCGCCTTCGGCATGCCCTACATGCCCTTTCACTGAACCAATGGGCAGAGGCTTAGACCGAAGCTCGCGACCACCCATTACGTCCCTGATACTCGCATACTCTGCGGGGTCGCCAACAGGTGTGCCTGTCCCATGCGCCTCTACCAGCGATATATCACCGGGAGGCACATCCGCACGTTTCAGAACATCTCTGAAGAGTTGAGAGAGGGATGGCGAATTGGGAACAAACATAGGCGTACTATTTTGATTCTGATACACGGCGGAACTGGCAATAGTGCCCAGGATAGGGTTTCCATCGGCCACGGCATCTGCCATTCTCTTGAGGAAAACAACAACACTGCCCTCAGCGCGGCAGAAGCCGTCGGCCTTATGGTCGAACGGTTTGCACTGCCCAGTCGGGCTGAGGAAGCTGGCAGCGGCCAGGTTCTGGAACCAGGTTGGATTCGTACACAAGGCCACGCCACCTGCCAACGCGGCGTTACATTCGCCTGAAAGCAGGTCTCGACAGGCCGAATGGATGGCCACGGCCGAGGAAGAACAAGCCGTATCCAAGGTCAGAGCCGGCCCCGTCCAGCCGAACCAGTGCGCTACCCGGCCAGCGAGGAAACTCTGCAGGTTACCAGTCGCTGTAAACGCGTTAGGTGCGTGGCCCGCGACGTTGTGCTCGTAATCTACGGCGGGAGTGCCGATGTAGACACCAACATGCTGTTGCTGGTTATCTCTCCAGTCACTGTCGTTGTTGCGGCTGCTTCGCGCAGCCTCGGTGAAATAACCAGCCTGTTCGACAGCTTGGTATGCGGACTGCAGCAATAGTCGTTGTTGTGGGTCCATTGATGCAGACTCACGCGGGCTCCGCTTGAAGAACTTGTGATCGAAGGCGTCGCGATCACGCATGAAGTTGGCGTACCATTGGCGCTCGTCCTTGTCTCGGAACAGAGAGTCATTGAACGCCATCTTGTCTGACGTGATGAGCTCATGTTGCGACTTGCCGGTCCGCAGCATTTGCGAGAACTCGTCCAGGTCGTCAGCTCCAGCGACCTTGATGGACATTCCTACCACGGCAATGGCGTTCTTATCGGCTTTGCCATGGCTAGCGGTGTACTGTTGAGGTTGCGGTTGCGGTTGCGGTTGTTGCTGCGAGTGTTCGACCCCCGGCTGCGACTCTCTCACGTGCTCTGACGTTTCTCTATTTGCAACAGGCTCTGCAGGTGGTAGCTCTTTTTTGAGAGGTAGGTCTGCGAAATGGACTAATCTGGATCCCAGCTGGCGCATCAATGTTGGAGGAGAACACTTGTCGGGGCCGAATGCCACCGCGACCTTGGTGTCGTGCGCACCATCCAGACGAGCGGCTTCCACTGCCAAGAAGGTGCCATACCAGTCACATTGCTGCACAAATACAGCTCGCATGGTTATCTCGTGCATCGCACCGTTGCCGGGGCCGATGGGTTCCCCGTCGCCGGCGTTGGTAAAGGTTGGCATCGCAAGGTCGGCAGAATCGGGCAACTGCAAGCCAGGTGTCTTGTTGCAGAATGCGACAATCCGATCCATCTGGGTCTTCGTCTCCGGCTTTGGGCTATGGATGTCGCCATGAAAACCGACTTCGGCCGTAGTGATCCCCACCTTTCGTAGATTTCTCAGAAGTCGCGAGGCTGCGCGTTGCGATGTGGTCACCGTCGCCCTTGCCTCGTCGTAAAGCACCGAGATGTACGCCTCCGGGAACAGACCGTCGACGATACGATACATATCCTCACGCTGCGTTTCGTTGCGCCAGGCGGATGCGTACGACTTTGACGGGCCCAATCCCAGGTCCGTGTTCCACGCATCTTGCGCGTCGATGAGCGCGCCGCCTACTACAGCTAGGCGCACCGCTACAGAACCATAATTGTCGAGCTCATCTTGGTTGCCGGCGCTCGCCACTGCGAAGGCGCTCACGCTACCCATACAGAACCCGAGTGTTGCTGTCTTCTTGTTGTTGACAAACTCTGCATGCATGTCTGTGCTTGATTCGTCCTTGCCCGCTTGCTTGCCCAACTCGGATAGATATCGCCGGTATTGCGCAATATGCGTGAGGATGACCAATGGTGACAGTATCATACTCGGCAAGGTTTCGAAGTCTCGCAGCAGAGCATTCTGCTGGCCATCGACCGGCCCGAGCCTCAGCCACGAGCTGAGGTCTTCCAGAAGTTGCTGTCCTCGGAATTGGCCAATTGTGTTGGTTATCTCGGGCTCTGCGCTGGCCAACGCATTCCAGACGCTTGCTAGCCCAGAAACCGTTTCAAACACCCATTGTCTCGATGGCTTGTCTACTAATGTGTTGCGAATTTCGTCCAGGGACTGGGTGTTGAGGGACTCGAGCTGCGACCCGAACACCAGCACAGCGGCGTCCTGGGAGCTGTGGTTGATGCTCCCCATTGCTTCTGATATGATATGTCTATGATGATGCTGATTTTGCCAGACGAGATAGAAATGAATAAGGCCTTGCTCGACAAGAAACTTCACAAGACAGACGAGTCTTGTTAAAGATTATCGATTATACGAGACTTTTCCACTTGTTTTGATAGTACATATATATTAAACTGAAGGTCTTCTAATCAAGTCATCCTTCCTTTGTATACACCAGCATATTATGAAACCATACAAGAAGCATTAATCACAGCTTTACTCCATACCAACTTTCAAGATAGTTTGAAATCCAGCTTAATTCCGCTGTACTGATTTCTCTGGAGTCGAGCTCCGTAAGAAGTAAGGGGAACAACTCTAGAGACAGATGAACATGAGCCTCACTTTTTTCCGAAACGATTGTCCGCAGGATTCAGGCGTGGGTATTGGGAGGCATCGGCGGTGGTCAGCATTATTTTTGCCCCTTTTCCAGTGATAGCCTGCTTACCTTGTTGTGCGTTATCTTAGTAGAATCCTTCCTATTAGCGCAGATGAAATCCAGGCTGGCGGTTGGGCATGTTGACGGCGTTGGTAGCTGAAAGGGTATAGCCGGCTATTGTGGTGCTGGGGCCGCCGAAGGGGGCAAGGAGCTATCACCCCTTGTGGAGGGATTAGCTGGAGCGAGACTGGCTCGAACCAATGCCCCCATTCTGTCTTTCTCTTCAAGGGTACTGTGTATACGTACTTGAGCAAACGTGAAGTAGGGATGCCACGTGCAAGCTGACTTGGAGGGGTGGCAAAACACCTGGCGGCTCAATTCTGTGCCCGATTCGTTTTCCGGGTTGGACAAGGCTACTACCCAGCAGAAGAAAAGCTCCAGTCTTCCAACAACAAAACCCTTTGAGCCAGCTACTCAGTCAGACAGCCTCAGGTATGCACTGCTTAGGTCCTGCAGATCTTTGACATTAGAGTGCCCTCTCAGAATCACTAACACTCAGCCCTCCAAGTCCGATCCTTAGGGTGAGAACAGGGTGTCTGCTGAAGGTTCTGGAAACTGGGTACCCTAGTTGCTCTTGTTCATCCACACGTGGGTGTTGTCAGCATTCTAGTGCAAAAGCGTCTTAGCCAGCAATAACCCACATATGTAGCTGACTGCATGTCCTTTGTGGCCCAGACCTAGAGCCCTTCAACATTACTTAATGACGTGCATCACTAGTCGAAAGGCTGGTGAGAGAATCCACAGTCATAAGCAGCCACTTGACTCATCTCAACACTAATGAGCAAGATGAGTAATGACCAATCAGTGTTTCATTGAGCCTTTAGGATTTTAGACTTAGTTCGGATGGTCGGTCCGATCCGGAATTTTCATGCTCAGAATTGCAAGACATTTCAGTGTACAAGGGAGAACAAGGTTGAATCTATCAACCCCCCTGTCTTTAATATGTCACAAGTCTACGGTACCGTTGCCCCAGTGCCCCATGTACAGGAAGAGATGTACTAGAAACACATGGGCCTAACTAGCAGGCACTTTAAATAAGTAGTGGATAAGTCTCTAGATAGAGTCTCTTTAGGGTTCGACCTGCAGTGCACCGTTGCATGCGTATCTCGGTCATCCAGAACTATGGAACGTTTTTCACACGTGGGATTCCCGATAGCTAGGATCTGGCGACCTTAAAACATGTTTGACAAGATCTCCGCCCGTCGCCCTCAGCTGATACAGATGATGAACATGGCCTATCATAGAACTGATTCCATTGAACTTAACACTTTGCTTGCTTCAACCCTCTCCATAATACTGGCAAAAATACGCCATGTGGGTACCAGCCTTTCCGGCTAGCAGGAGCGACGTGGAAACTGATGGTGACTGTTCAGCTACGTCAACAGTAGATATGATATATGCATCTGTGGTGAGATGCAGACCCAACAGATGTGCCTTCGGCCCCTTCTTACTCGTGAGGCTGTATTGTCACCTAATTCACGTAATCCTGTCAGCCATGGTATCATGGAACATGCTTATCAGCCTCGGTTTCATTGGACAATGCAGATCCCGCAAAGATTCCTTCCAGAAACATGTCCTATATTACTGTATTTCTCCCTCTGAAGCTGGTGTTCAATAGTCACCCCCACACTTGTCTTCGTCCCCTGTCTTAGGATTGAGAACACCAACCCAAACGGTAGACTTCTTTCTCAATTCCTTTTTTACAATTTGTGTTGCCCCCAAAAAGCATGGCTAGCAAGCTTGCTTGTGAGGATTGTCGTAGACGAAAAGCACGATGCGACAAGGCGAAGCCTCAGTGTGGCGCCTGTGCCGAATCAGGCTGTCCATGTGTGGTTGTGGATAACAGAGCCAAAAGAGGTCCGAAGAAGGGCCAGCTGCACGCACTGCGCAACCGGATCGGTATGTTCATATCTTTTACCATGAAAAGCACAGAAATGTTATTCAGCGACTCCTTATATGCAAGGCGTTCCAATATGCAGCTTTCCGGCGTAGGACTAACCCCAGATACGATGCCTAGCGACGCTGGAACAGCAACTTTTCGGGGAGCTGGGCCAGAGGGATCCTGATTGCCACATGGTGCAGGATTCTCAAAGCAGCCCTCACCCTCGTGACACCACTACATCTGGAACACCTACACAGCACTCTTTTGGCGACCTAGAGAGTGAGGCGATTGCAGGCTCACCAATCGATCCACTCTTGACAAGGGCTGTTGGGAGCCCAATTACAGACAACACTACATACATGTCTATGTACTCAGGCCTAGAGATCGGCAACAATTTCGCATTTGACGATTGTCTAGCGACACAATCCATGGGTGTATCGACGACGAGTAACGTATGTGGTTCAAGTCCGACGCTGGTGACTCCGGCTTGCGGCATGAGCGAGTCTAACATCTCGGACGTGGTGCGAGCAGATCTGTAAGTGCTGTCCGCTTTGGTCAAAGAACGAGTCTGTTGGTTTACTGATGCACACAACTGAATGCGAACAACAGAGATGAGATCTACTTCGAGCATGTGCACGCTATGACGCCAATTGTTCATAAGCGCCGATACTTGTCGTGGGCAGGTCAAGAGGATGTCCCTCCGGCTCGGGAATGCCTTCGCCTCGCAATGCGGACTATTGCCGCCGCTGTCTCGAGTACATCAAGCCCCCTCAGCGAGACGCTGTACGTGGAGACTCGCCGGATCCTGGACACGCTGGACCTACTGCAACCCACAACGGTTCAACTCGAGCATATTCAAGCCGGCCTGCTTGTATCCCACTATGAGCTGATGCGGCTCCGTGAGCACGATGCCATGCTCATAGCTGGGCGAACGTTTAGGCTAATACACTCTTCACGTCTGTATGATGTCGACGGCACATCGGCTCTTACTTCAGTTTCGCCGACCAAGATGGATGGCTCAAGCTTTTCCGAAATGGAAGAGAAGCGTCGGACTTTCTGGTTAGCGTTCGTCCTCGACAGATTCCTCAGTACGCGAAACGAGTGGCCTGTGACACTACAAGAGGAAACGGTGCGTATCATCCATTATCTGTTTGAGCTTTCTCTTACTTATCCCTATCTTTTAATTTTCACCTCCTCATGATCCGGTCTTTCGAACTTTGTTTGAATTTGTACAATAGTCGCTTTTCTATTTCTCGACAAAGTTGATTAATTGGTTTGCTGACATGTTCGAAGATTTGTGCCCGCCTTCCCGCTCCAGAGACAAATTTCCAGAACGACGAGGCGATCCAGATGAGTGTTCTGTCCGAGGCGATTACCAGCAACGATCACAAATCCCTCTCATGCTTCGCCGAGTGCATCGTTCTTGCATCCCTGCATGGGCGCTGCCTGACGTTGCGAAGGCTGGCACATGCTGCTGCCGCTGCCGATATGAACTGGCGCAGTGCTTGGTCGCGGGTAGAGAGGCTCACTGTGGTTCTGGAAAAGCGAGCCGATAGATTGCTGCAGGCCACTCCTCCGGCGGCTTCAATCCTCGTGGAACGTGACCCCATGTTGGTATTCTCGCACATCCTGGCTCAAAACGCAATTATTCATCTTTACCACACGAGCCAGCCTCTGCCGTTCCAGCCGGAAGAATACACCTCCCCAGTTGCAGGGTTTTCTGGTGAGCAGCGAGCATACCAAGCCGCTGTCTATACGGCACACATGGCTTTGTCAGTGCCCAGTATCAGCTGTCTCAAGGTATGTCTTATTCTTTATGCAGTTTTGAAGTGTTTCCTTTTTCTGTACCACAACGATCGAATAAATTCTCGCGCAAGTATGTTGTTCTCCCGTATGCGCGTCTATGAAACGAATTGGTCGAGCACTATATATCGTGTTTTGCTACATACGTTGCGGCCCCGGCTCTAACTCTCGCACACAGGTCCAACCATTCCTTCCTCACGCGCTGGCAAGCTCCGCCGCGTTCCTCATGGAACGTTCAGAATCTCCGATCTTCACAGATCCGCTAGGAGAGCCGAAGGATGATATAGAGCAGCTACTAGTCGCATTGCGGAGTCTCAGAGATAGCAACTTTTCGGCAAACGTGGCTTTGTGTAGACTAGACGCTTTGAGTAACAGAGCGGCATAAAAATACAGTCAACTTTAGGTTGAATATACACACAGCACAGAAACCATCATCCTAGCACACCTACATGTGTAGATAGGTATGCTTGGTGTACCATAATCTTGCATGAGAGTCAGGTGATGAGAAGTAACATCAGTCGGCATGAAACAGATCATTTCTAATCTTCTCATGGGCATATATTATGTTTGATCAGCCTAAAGGCCCTTTGTACATCTGGTGCTCACGGCTCACCGACAAAGTCGACGTTAGAAGAGATATATGGGAAAAGAAAAACGAGAAGCCATAGCACATTGGCTCACGGCAGTGCATGGACTTAGCTACAGAAGAAGAAGAATGCACTAACACCCTCTGAGCGTGGATTTAATGCTTATCGCCAGAGATTCCAAGTCAAGGTATAGAATATATCCAGTAGTTCATTTTGAAGTCACGCACGCCCAATTGATTGAGACTGTTGTGAGCTGCAGGAAAAGAATTCTCAGCCCAAGAAACATTAGCTGATCGCACATTCTTTCCCTGGCCGCCGAAAATCCATGACGTTGTCCAATCCTGCCTGGTGCTAGCCTCGTCCAGGTCAGTAGACACTGCGTACATTCCGGCTCCGAGGGTGGCCAAGGCTGTTCAGTGCTTACAGGGGTTGATTGAAATCCCACACTATCTGGCCACGTTTTGCTATCGGGCTGGGCTGGTGCTGTAGCCGACCTCACGTCAGAAGCATTGTTGTTCTAGAATGGTCTGATCCTAGTAGATCTCGGCTCACGCCACAGGTATCAGCTCAGGCAAATGATTGTTGGTTTCTCGAAGGCCATCTGGAGCGCATGCAAGGGCCTTTTTCAAACCCGTCAAGCCAAAGCTGACGTTTTTCGGGGAGCGAGTAGTGCTTACGAGACTCGCCGGTAAGCATTACCGGAAAAGGCAGTGGACATGCAAGGCCCCGACACATGTACTCCGCGGCCAATACCCGGGACTGAAGGATTCAGACAGTGTGCCTGGTAATTTGCCCCTCACTAATATTTCTGGAAGCTCAAAATAAGTCCGTAGAGTTCCAGGACGCAATACGGTGTACAATGAGCGGACGTTTTAAAATCCGTTTGCTGACTTGGGTGAAATATTTTCCTGCGACGATTTATCCGCGAAGTCGCCAACAGCGTTCAATATACATCATCTTGAAACGGCACATAAACATTATGAGGTGCAGATCTGACGTGATGCGAGCATTTTCTTTTGGATTAATAGGCGTAATTATGTAGGCCGGGCTACAGCGAAATCCGGCGTAATGGCTTTTTCATTCAGTGAAACTCGGCATGGAGTGCCTTCACTCGGATGCGATAAAGACAGAAAACAGAGAATTACATTGATGTGAAGTTCTTAAGTAGCAGCTTTAGTAATAGCAATACAAGAAGAAACCATCGGCCTCCGTTCTAGATTCGGCCGAAAGCCGAGCAGGTATCTCGCCCTCTGCGCAGTCTTGTTGATGTTTAGGTCTTCACATCCTATACATGCATAGAAAACGGCTACCGGATCCATTAAACTATAGATCTTTCGCTTTCTTATTCCTCTCAGAAGAAATTGGTGCCTTCTTTGTTTAACCTAAAAGTTTAGACCTATTCATCCCCCTAGTTCGACAATGGGGTCTCACAGCACTTCCCGCGGCTGGGTCAATGAGCCGATCGCAATCGTCGGCTTGAGCTGCAAGTTCGCGGGAGATGCGTCGAGTCCTGAAGGTCTATGGAAGATGCTGGCCGAAGGAAAGAGTGCTTGGAGTGACTTATCGGCACGCTTCAACAGTACAGGCGCATACCATCCTAACCATGAGAAGCTGAGCACAGCAAGTCTTCTCCAGCAACACCGTTTATCCATACACTGACGGGCCAAAATTAGAATCACGTTCGAGGCGCTCATTTCCTGAAAGAGGACCTGGCCTTGTTCGACGCCGCATTCTTCGATTTTTCTCGAGAACTCACCGCCGTATGATATATCAAGTTGCCACCATCGCAGGCGTCTTCACTCGAAGCGAAAGTGTATTGACAGATTTCGCTTGCAGGCACTAGACCCACAATTCCGGCTACAGCTCGAGTCTGTCTATGAGGCACTGGAGAACGGTTCGTGACTAAAGTTCAATCGATTTTGTGGCCGATTGCTAACACTGGTCACTGTCACTTACAGCTGGCCTTCCTCTGGAAAAGATCGCAGGTTCCAACACGTCGGTGTTTGCCGGTACATTCGTCCACGATTACAGAGACTCATTGGTCCGCGATGAAGACAACCTTCCAAGATTCTTTCTCGCTGGTGTAGGCTCTGCTATGGCATCGAACCGCATATCTCACTTCTTCGACTTTCGAGGTGCGAGCATGACCATCGACACAGGCTGTTCGACTGCACTTGTTGCTCTCCATCAAGCTGTACAGAACCTTCGTAGCGGAGAAAGTGATATGAGCATTGTCGGCGGCTCGAACATCATCTTCAACCCCGATAACTTCAAGGCAATGGGGTCACTTGGGTAGGTCCTGCCCCAGAGCACAGGGTATACTACAGCTAACCTGCTCTCACATCAGGTTTTTGTCACCAGACGGAAAATGTTTCGCTTTTGATTCGCGTGCCAACGGGTACGGACGAGGTGAGGGTGTGGCCACGCTTGTGATCAAACGGCTACAGGACGCCATCTCCGCGGGCGACCCTATCCGCGCCGTCATCCGCGAGACAGCCCTGAATCAAGACGGCAAGACGGAGACCATCACATCACCGAGCCAGGCAGCCCAAGAGGCCCTCATGCGTGATTGTTACGCAAGAGCCGGCCTGGACCCCAACGGCACTCAGTATTTCGAGGCACATGGGACTGGAACTGCAACAGGAGACGTCATCGAGGCAAATGCGATTGCTTCTGTCTTCAAAGGCCGGAACGGGCGGGATGTAGAGGCCCTCCGCGTGGGTTCAGTCAAGACCAACGTCGGTCATACGGAGGCAACTAGTGGACTAGCCAGCCTGATCAAGGTGATTTTGGCCATGGAAAAGGGTCTGATCCCTCCCAGTATCAACTTCGATAAGCCGAATCCCAAATTGTCCTTGGATGAGTGGGGTATCAAGGTGGCTACAAGATTGGAAGAGTGGCCTGCCCCCGCTGACGGTGTCCGCCGCGCGTCCGTGAACAATTTTGGATACGGCGGAAGTAACTCGCACATTATCATCGAGGATGGTCAGTTCTGGGCCAAAGAGCTGAGATCTACCAGGACCAATGGAGTTGCGAACGGCAGCATAACTTTGACCAATGGCACAAATGGAGTATCTCACGGCGTCAAGGGACTGCAAACCTCATCAAGCCATGAGACCAAGTTTGTGGTTCTCAATTGCAGCGCCAAGGACGAGCAAACATGTCGAAATGCGGTCTCCACGCTCAAAGAATACCTCGTAGAGCAGGCAGAGAGCAAAAAAGACAAAGGAGACATCGAGGCATTGCTTCAGTCAATTGCCTTTTCATTGGGACAACGGCGGACAAAGTTCCCTTGGATTGCTTTGAATCCAGTTCCGTCCAACCAAGGCATCGGCAATGTCATCTCTGCCCTCGAGACTCCCAAGTTTCGGCCATCCCGCACACCGCCACGACAACCGCGTATAGGTATGGTCTTTACGGGACAGGGAGCACAATGGCACGCCATGGGAAGGGAGCTGATCGCGGCCTACCCGGTGTTCAGTGCGTCTCTCCAAGAAGGCGACACGTATTTGAAGGAGATTGGAGCGGATTGGTCTTTGATGGAAGAGCTTCAACGGGACGCCAAGACTACCAGGGTGAACGGGACCGGCTACAGTATTCCAATCTGCGTTGCTGTTCAGATCTCGCTTGTCCGCCTACTCCGCACTTGGGGGGTAACGCCGGCGGCTGTGACTAGCCACTCCAGTGGTGAGATCTCGGCAGCCTTCACGGTTGGAGCCGTAAGCTATCGCACGGCCATGGGCATAGCCTATCATCGCAGTAAGCTGGCCGCGGAGATGACAGCTAGCGGTCCCATCAAAGGCGGAATGATCGCAGTGGGCCTCGGCCAGGAGGACTCAAGCCGGTATTTGGAAAAGCTCACTTGTGGTGCAAAGGCTGTCGTCGCTTGCGTGAACAGCCCATCAAGCACCACCGTTGCTGGCGATATCGAGGCGATCCTGGAACTCGAGACTCTATTGGAGGCGGATGGCGTATTCGCCCGACGCCTTCGAGTCGACACAGCTTACCACTCTCATCACATGGATCCAATCGCCGACGACTATCGCAAGGCGCTCCGTAGTATGGCTAGCACTGATCAAAAGGGCAACAAGTTACTAAGTTCTACCGCGTTCGCGTCCCCGGTTACAGGCTATCGTATGGGCAGTGCTGAAAAGATTGCCGATCCGGAGCACTGGGTGCGAAGTCTTGTACAACCCGTACAATTCGTGGAAGCCTTTTCGGAGATGGTTTTAGGAGACTTGGAAGTTGACTCAGAGACCTCTGCAACCAGCGTGGATCTAATCGTTGAGATTGGTCCTCACACTGCTCTTGGTGGCCCCATCTCGGAGATCCTCACGCTCCCGGACTTCGAAGGGATCAAGTTACCATATTATGGCAGTCTTGTTCGAAAGACCAACGCGGTGGAAAGTATGCAGGCTCTCGCATCTAGTCTTATCCGTGAGGGCTACGCGATCGACCTAGAGTCCGTGAACTTCCCCCAAGGAAGAAACAAACATATTAGGGTACTCACGAACTTGCCCTCTTATCCATGGAACCATCAGACGAGACACTGGCTCGAGCCGCGAACAAACAAAGGGCTTCGCGAGAGGAGCCAACCACCTCATAATCTGCTCGGCTCACTCGTGCCAGGTGCGAATCCTGACGCGCCGGCATGGAAGCATGTTCTCCGAGCCAGCGAGGCCCCGTGGCTCAGAGACCACTCGATCCAGAACAACATGTTGTATCCTGGATGTGGTTTCGTTTCTCTTGCGATCGAGGGTCTACGCCAGCAGACAGCCATCCTGCAGGAACAGGGTGAGGTCGTGCCCATAGGTGACGTTTCCGGTTACCAGATAAGGGACGTCAACGTTCTCCAGGCTCTTGTTGTCCCGGATAATGAGGATGGTATTGAGATCCAGACGGTACTACGTCCTGTCAACGACAAAGCCATTGGTGTGCGTGGCTGGAAGCAATGGGAGGTGTTCTCCGTGACGACGGATAACCAGTGGACCCGTCACGCTCAGGGTCTCGTCTCAGCTGAGTTTGGAACATCATCCGATCATACAGGCGTTGGCCTACAGAGGAGACAGCTAGATCGGGCCCCATTAGATCCAACTTCTGGGTATGCGAAGCGGATCGACCCAGCGGACATGTGGAGTGTCTTGGCAGAGATGGGGATCGAGTATGGAAAGACATTCAGAAACATCGAGAGCATTGTACAGTCGGGCCGCGAAATGAGGTCCATCAGCACAATCAACGTGCCTGATACTTCAGTTGCTAAGGATCTGCCTCCTAACCATGTGGTCCATCCAGCCACGCTCGACGCCTTCGCCCAGGGCACGTTCACTGCTCTTCCCGGCACCGAGTCGCATCAAGAAAGCCCTAGGGTTTTCCAATCGATCGACAAACTCTGGGTTTCGAGCAAGATTGCTCACAAGGCAGGACATAGATTTCAGTGTCACACGTTACTCAAACATGCCGATGGGCAAGGTATCGAGTCCGAGATAGTCGTAGTCGACGAGGGCTCGGGGTCTATTCCGGTCCTGGAAATCAAAGGTCTCGTTCTTTCGTCACTCGGACGGAGCGCAAACAACGGCGCCAAGGCTTGGGAGAAGGAGCTCTGCAGCAAGATAGAATGGGTCACTGATTCGGTTGTCGACAATGGAGCAGCCTTTGAGTCGTCCACAAAGCTGCCGCGATACCAAGAAATTGACGACGATGAGAGCCGCACCAACGCAGACCTTGAGTGGTTGTGTCTCGACTTCATCCAAGATGCGCTGTCTGCATTGTCTGCATCCGAAGTGGACCGGCTTAAAGGCTTTCGATCCGATTTCTACAAGTGGATGCAGGCTAAATTGCACGAGGCTGCAGCCGGAAAGAGAGAAGAATTATCAAAGGAGCGACAGGCCCTCATAGACGTCTTGTCTGAAGCCAGCCCGGACGGCAGAAGAGTGTCTCTTCTAGGACCGCACTTGACCGCAGTGCTTCGGGGAGATAAAGACGCCCTTGAGCTATTGAAAGAACTTGGCCTTCTAGAGGAATCGCAGAGCCATTCTGAGCCGACTCCAGCTACTCTCCGAGCGGCTTCACAGGCAGCGTCCATACTAGGACATATCACGCATGCTAATCCCCGTGCGCGCATCCTGGAGGTCGGCTCCGACACCGAGGCTGCCACTGCCGCGATGCTCGAATCCCTGGGCACAATCGAGACAGGAGGACCGCTCGCGGCAATATACCATTTCACCAATGTGTCCGGTGACTTCGAGGATGCACGTGAGAAATTCGGACTGTGGGCTGACGTTCTATCTTTCGACAAGCTCGATATCAACTCTGATCCCTCCGCTCAGGGCTTCGACGTCGGCAGTTACGATGTCGTTGTCGTGAACCAGGTCATTCTTAACACAAAGTCCATTTCAAAGTCTTTGGATCATATTCAAAGCCTACTCAAACCCGGAGGGAAGATGTTACTCGTTGAGCCCACGAGGGACAACATTGCGAAGCAGTTGATTCGTGGTTTCCTGTCGCAGCGGTGGCAGGATGGCGATCGTCAGAAGGCCTTTCAACCGCTTCCGAATGTATCTGCTTGGGATCAAAACCTTAAGACTGCCGGCTTCGGGGGAGTGGATTTTGAGATCCGCGACTGCGAGAAGGAACAAGTACATACGATGAGCACCATATCGGCGACATTGCGGTCGACCACACAGGCCCGCATGCCTGACTCCGCTGACATCGTGATTGTTACCAGCAACACCGCAGGGCCTCCACCGCCAGCCTGGCTTGATTCCCTGCAACGTTCTCTCTCTTTGAGTGTCTCAGGTCCACTGCCAGCCGTCCAAGTTTTGGAGACCGCTGAACCGACGGCATATACGGGGAAAATCTGTGTATTCCTTGGCGAGATGAATCAGCCGTTACTTCGCGACATCAATGCTCCAGTTCTGGATGGCATAAAGGCTATGACAACAAGTTGCAAAGGCTTGCTCTGGGTGACACGTGGCGGAGCGGTCGAGTGCGACAACCCAGACCTCGGACTCGTGTCGGGTTTCCTCCGCTCATTGCGCAATGAGTACATCGGCCGGCCTTACCTGACATTGGATCTGGATCCCAGAAGCCCTGTATGGGCTGCCGATGATGTGATTGCCGTCGTAAAAATCCTGAAAGCCGGTTTCAGCAGTTCAGTGGCTGCCTCTGATGTACCTGGGGCTTCAGCAGCCAGTGACTTCGAGTACGCCATCCGAGATGGCTCCGTCGTGGTACCCAGGCTGTTCAAAGACACGCCTCGGAACAAGTCGGTGGCACCCGACGAGGGCGCCGATGTATCTTCAGCGGCCACGATGACACCGCTGCATCAACCAGAGCGTCCTCTAGTCATGAATGTCGGCATGCCAGGCCTGCTCGATACGATAGCCTTCGTCGACGACTCGTCAGTGGCTGCAGACATGGGTTCCGCGCTCTCTCCTGAGCTGATCGAAATCGAGCCCCGAGCATATGGCGTCAACTTTCGAGATGTTATGGTAGCTATGGGCCAGCTTCAAGAGCGTGTCATGGGCCTTGAGTGTTCCGGTGTCATCACCCGCCTCGGCAAAGAGGCGATGGCTCAAGGGTACAATGTTGGTGATCACGTCTTTTGTCTATTGCGCGGACCTTTCGGCAGTCGCGCTCGAGTTGAATGGACCAGTGTGATGCACATGCCCACCGGGATCAGCTTCGAGGAGGCAGCGTCACTTCCTGTTATCTTCTGCACTGCCTATATGTGTCTCATTGACCTTGGTCGTCTGGAACGCGGCCAGACTGTCCTCATTCATGCCGCCGCAGGTGGTGTCGGACAAGCAGCTATCATGGTGGCAAAGCACCTAGGGGCAGAGATCTTTGCCACTGTTGGCACACCCGAGAAGCGACAGATGGTCAAGGACAGATATGGCATCCCAGAAGATCACATTTTCAGCAGCCGTGACGCCTCCTTCGCAGCAGGCATTCTCACCGCCACCGGTGGCCGCGGCGTCGACGTGGTCTTGAATTCCTTGGCCGGCCATCTCCTGCAGGAAAGCTTCAACGTGCTCGCCCCATTTGGACACTTCGTGGAGATTGGAAAGCGTGACTTGGAAATCAATAGTTACCTGGAAATGCGCCCATTCGCTCGCCAGGTCACCTTCTCGGCATTCTATCTGCTGACTTTGATGCAGCACAAGCCGCACGCTGTGCATCGCGTGCTGTCAGAGATTGGAGCGCATCTTGAGGCCAAGATCATCGCGCCCGTTCATCCAGTCACGGCGTACCCCATAAGTGACGTAGCCAAGGCGTTTCGTCTGCTACAGACTGGAAAACATTCCGGGAAGGTGGTGCTGTCAGCCGGCCCACAGGAAGTAGTCCCCGTCATGCCCCGTGTGCGGACGCCTCGGTTCCAAGCTGAAGCATCCTACTTGCTCGTGGGCGGCGTCGGTGGGATCGGCCGCTCCATTGCTCATTGGATGGTGGCACATGGCGCGAAGAACCTCATATTGCTCTCGAGGAGCGCCGGACGCAGCCAAAAGACAGCCATATTTGTGGATGAGCTCAGGCAGATTGGCTGTCGTGTCAAGCCTGTGAGCTGTGACGTTGCGAACCAGAATGACCTTGAGCAGGCGTTGCGTTCCGCTGAAGAAGACGGCCTACCTCCAGTTCGGGGTGTGATACAAGCAGCAATGGTTCTTCAGGTACGAGACACCCCTGACTCAGGCGAGTACGGAGTATTACAAGCGAACTAACATTCTTTAACGCAGGACACCGTGTTCGAGCAGATGACGCTCGACAACTTCAAGACAGCCACTTTGCCCAAAGTTCAGGGCTCATGGAACCTACACAAAAGATTTGAGAAGGCCACTGATCTTGATTTCTTCGTTATCCTGTCCTCGGCCGTAGGTGTTGCAGGAAATGCCAGCCAGTCCAACTACGCCGCCGCTGGGTCCTATGAAGATGCACTGGCAAGGTGGCGCGTGGTGCGTGGCCTGCCCTGCGTGTCCATCGACCTCGGCGCCGTCAAGTCTATTGGCGTGGCTGCCGAGACAGCCGGCGTCCTAGGCCGTCTGGGAAGGATTGGATTCGTTCCCATGAGCGAGGATCAGGTGCTTGCGGTGCTGGCTAGCGCAATCGTCTCCCCTCGCGAGCCGCAGGTCGTCGTGGGGCTGAACACGGGCCCCGGGAAACACTGGGAGAGTGATGGGGAGTCGCAGCTGGGAAGGGATGCGCGGTTCGCTGCCTTGCGTACCCACGACGGCCAGAAGAAAGGCGAGAGCGATGCAAGGCAGGGAGGTGACTCGCTGGCCAGCAAGCTGGCCAGCTCGAGCACGCCGGAGGAGGCGGGAGAGCTTGTCGGGGCGGCGATCGCGGAGAAGTTGTCAGATATTTTCATGATCCCCGTGGATGAGATCGACCTGGCCAACAAACCCTCGCAGTACGGCATCGACTCCCTGGTCGCCGTCGAGCTGCGGAACATGCTGCTCCAGAAGGCGGCAGCTGAGATTTCCATTTTCGGTATCATGCAGAATGCGTCGCTCGCTGGGCTGGCCGCCGATGTTGCTTCGAAGAGCGCGCACGTAAAGTTTGCATCAGCGGCTTGAATCATATCTAAGGGATGCTCGGAGCGGATAGTACTTACAGCGGCCGGAATGTTCTCAATATTAGATAAACCATTGGACTAAGATGTCATCATTCAAACTCATTGATTTCTTACGAAACAAGCAACCCAGAGACACCTCACCCTTAGCGTGTTTATGGCACCCGTGAGTATGCTCGTGCGCTATCTCTTGGAGAGGAGGTGGCACGTTGCCCCAATCAGGTCGGAAGACGTACGGAGATCTAAGCGAACCCCTGCTTAAGTTAGAAGCCCGTTTCACGCATTATCACCACCTTCACGCACGAGATGCTCCACTCCACAACAAACCGAGGATCAGCTTCCAGATTGAATAGCGTTATCAAAAGATTCGGGTAACTGCATATAGCTCGATGAGGATGGATGCTATGCACGTGCAGCTATATCCTATCAAATGGCAGGTTGTATACAGGGTAATGAAAATGGAATAGGCTGGAAGGTTGAGAGGATCGGCGATTTCATTTCTATTCTGATTGATACAATAGCTTGTCCGTTGGGTGCATTTGATACAACTTCCTGGGTGGCTGATTGGTGCCAAACAGACCAACAATGGCTAAAAATGACACCACGGTTGCACGACTGCACACCCGCTAACAAATCAAGTCTTGTCCACACCTCCCTGCCTAGAAACAAGGGCCAACCTGAATGTAACAAGGCAGGGTTCCCGGAATACTTGACCCCAGATAACAAGTCACCGTAGTAACATGCGCTACTATTTGAGGATGGCTGCTCCCGACAGATCGGGATGCTAAATTCAAGTGACGCTATAGGAACAATGAGGCTGCAACCTCATCACAATGCATGCCTTCCTAATCTCAAGTGGCAAGCTTTCCCCGGAATCCTTCGGGAAAATTTCCAAATTTGCTCAGTCAACTTGTGGTCGACTACGCACCCCTCCCCCGCCCTCAACCTGCATCGTTCTTCCTCTCGGACCCCTTGGGAAACGCCATTCTAGTTTTGAGGCCCAAAGAGCTTTACAAGACAGAGTTGTTTTAGCATTTCATTGCGAACTAATAGAGTAAGAATAGGGCTGGGAAGAGTTGCATAGCGCTGTAGTTATTGTGTACGTATTCATTGATTTGAATATCCAATACCTGAGTCACCTCCCCGTCCTTCCTCCTTGCAGCTGATTGCGCTAACGTCCTTTCACATTGCTTATGCGTGGTTGGTTCCATTGTGGAGACCAACAAGAATACACAAAAGCCAACAGACAATCTAAGTGGACGCGATTGCAAGAACATGATCTAGGAGGTCGGGATTTTAGCTAGATGAAACCCCATCAGAATGCCTGTTTTCTGCCGTTGAATTGTTCAAGGTTTGCAATTTATTTATAAATTCATAAAGGGGACTAAATACAAGGCAACTCGCAAGGAAGTTGAGGGGCAAGTTATCTCTTGTAAGCATCTGCAAAGCAAAGCCTTCAGACACCCATTTTCTTTGCTCAACTCCTACCAATTCTTTAGACCCTACTCCTTCTATGCACCCCTAGACCATCAATCTTTGAATAATTCTAAACCAATCATGATGTCTCTAGAGACCTATGATATTATAATTATTGGCGGTGGGACTGCTGGCCTCGTACTAGCAAATCGCCTTTCCGAGAACCCAGATCTGCAGATCATGGTCCTCGAGAGTGGTCAGGATCGCACCGCGGATCCAAGTACGCTTACTCCTGGTGCGTGGCCGCTGCTGGCCAGCGCTTCCAACTCGTGGATCTTTCAGACCACTCCACAGGATGGTATTGGGGGTAAGCTGCTCACAATCCCCCAGGGGCGTGCCTTAGGAGGATCGAGTGCAATCAACAGCTTCGTCTTTGTCCCCACTTCGATGAAAAACGTCGATGCCTGGGAGAAACTTGGCAACAAGGGCTGGAGTTATGAAGCTTTCGATGAGGCTCTGAAGAAAGCGTTCACCCTTCACAAGACCTCTGGGGCTAAGGAGGGCAATGGTCCTGTTCAGGTTACAGTTTCTGAGCCTACAACACTCTTGCAGAAAGCTTGGGTTGGCGGCCTGGAGTCAATTGGCTTTCCAAGATCTGACCCACTCTCCGGTCATGTCTGTGGGGCTGTCATCGCCCCAGAAAGCATCGATCCGGCGACAAAGCAGCGCAGCTATGCTACCAATGCATACCTCGACCCAGTCCGAAGCCGCCCAAACCTGATGATTCTTACGGAGACAACTGTGACCAAAGTTCTGATCGACAAACCTTCAGCAGGTAAGGGCGCTGTTGCCAAAGGCGTTCAGTATACTTCGAAGGATGGAACCTCCCAGACAGTCAACGCCCGTAGAGAGGTCATCATCTCTGCGGGTACCATCAACTCGCCCCGCATCCTCGAGCTCTCAGGAATTGGTGGAGCCAAACTTCTCCAGAGCCTGGGAGTTGACGTTGTCGTCGACAATCCACACGTCGGTGAGAACCTCCAAAACCACGTCTTCACAGGCGTGGCCTTCGAAGTGAACGATGACGTGGATACCATCGACTCGTTTTTCCGCCAGGAACCCGATGCCGTCGCCGCCGCCATGCAAGACTATGCCACCAAAGGCACCGGTCCGATGAGCACCTGTAATATGATCACTTCTGCACACCTTCCGCTGCCCGAGTTCCACACCGATGATGGACGGAAAGAGATCCAACAACTCCTATCGACTCTGAATCCTGAGGATGATGCCCAACACTCTTCACCCACCACGCCAGCCTTTGCGGCTGCCCATCAGGACTTTGTTCGCTCGATCCTCACAGACCCTCAACAACCATTGGGGTTTTATGTGATGGGTCCAGCCTTTGTGCCATTCGAAGCCCCCAGTCCCGATTATCGCGCTCCTGGCAAGTGGATCTCCATTGCGGTGGAGGTTTCGCACCCGCTGTCGCGCGGCTCGGTACACATTACCAGCGCTGCCTCTGAGCATGCTGGGAGCAACACGGGTGTGCGCGTTGATCCCCGCTACCTTTCCCACCCGCGTAAGTAACCTTTCATGCACAAAGGTGTTCTATACTACTGTTTTTGGAGGTATCTCGCGACGTACCGGAGGTATTTCATCAAGGAGACTTCTTTGCTTTGCGCCTCATCAGATACTCCTATATGCACCCCTGATACATCTTACAAGACAGCCATGGAATTTACTAACAGGCAATTGTTTAAGTGGACTTGGAGATCATGGCACGTCAGCTCCGCTTCACGGAGCAGGTGATTGGCCACGCAGAGCCACTCGCGGGTCTTTTGAAGCCGCGCGCAGATCGTTGGACGGAAATGGTGGACGCTAAGGAGTACGTTAAACGTACAGTCGACGGTAGCCATCACTACGTTGGCACATGTTCCATGATGCCACGAGCATTGGGTGGTGTGGTGGATGAAAGACTGCGTGTCCATGGTTGCCCCAACCTGCGTGTCTGCGATGCAAGCATCGTGCCTATTCAACCAATGGCAAACACGCAATCGGTTGTTTATGGAGTGGCTGAGCTTGGTGCCAGTCTCATAAAGGAGGATTTTCAGTGATTTGGGGCTCCCGCAAGATTTTGACGACCCCACCGTGACTTTCTCTGGTGTAAGAGATCAGATAAATGGGATCCGATTTTGACAGCCCGTAATATACTTCTTAATGAACGATTCCACAGGCCAACTATCTTATTTAGTGTTCAGTCAATAATCAATGGAGTTGCCTTCTTCGCATTTCACCATTCTAGTTGAGTGACACGATATCCCCGCATACTCCTTCAATTTTTCCCAAACAACGGAAGCCCTACTAAATGGATGTTCAGAACAACTCCTTGTTCCAACAGCCTCTTTCTCAGGGGGGCATACGGCACATCTTGCAACCCAATTCCCTTTTCAATCGCTATATCACACGCATTAGCAGCGGCCTGCCCAAGCGCGTAAAACTGATGTTCCAGCCTCAAAGCCCCTGGCACACTAGTCAGCCGAAAAAGAAAAAAAAAAGATGAACTACTAATTCGCCAAAGACCAGTACTCACCATATCCAACGTGCGACGAGCTAGGACACGTCACACTGACAAAATTGCTGGCCTCCTCCCGCCTAGGCAGCAAAGCGCGGTACGCGATACCGAACGGTCGCCAGTGATGACCGTCTTTGAAAATAAAGCCCTCATTGTGCACGCGCCCATCCCGCATGATCCGCCGCACGCTGTGTGTGTCCGTCGGCCAGTGTGCCACAGCCACTGGATCTGAAACCTCAGCTTCGCCGTTCTGCGAGGCCGTTTCTTGCGTGACGATGTAGTCTGATATCATCCGCCGCGCGTCGCGGACGTAGAGTTCTCGAGGAAAGTGTCCGTTGTCTGGGAACTCATCGCGACAGTACCCAAATCGAGACCATTCCTTGCGGATGGATTCCTAGCATTGTGAGTACTAAAAACAATCAGAGAGGGTTTCAAACTGACCGGCACGACCTCGTCCGTGGCCAAGAACCAAAGGAAGCCCTTCGTAAACCTTTTCGTGTCTTCCAGGATCCTGTCCCGCCCTTTATACCCCGCAACAGGCCACTCATCGTTCATCCCCACCAAATCCGTCGATAATGCTCCTTCACTCCCAATCAAATCCGTCTTTCTACCAGGCAACCTTTTCCTTGGCGGGTAAAACTGGCCTCCCGCTTTTGCAAACCTCCTATGTAGCTCAAGCCTTGCAGAGTCGTACCCATCGGGCTTTGTGAACGGCACCAAGTTCCCAGGGTCATCTGTCAAAGGTATCCTATAGGAGTACGATTGTAGATGTAAGTCCCCATCGCCAGGTGTTCCAAACGGCTCGGGGGAGATTCCAAAAAGGAGAGCACTGGAGGGATCATTCGGTGTGGTATACGGGTCGACGTCGACGTCAATTTGACGGTACAGCGTCTCTGCACGGACTCCAGCTAAGGATTCAGAGTATGTTGCAGAGGACTCGCGACCACGAGTCCAAGAGATAGAGCAGGCAGCCAAGAGGTCCCCTTCGTAGGTCGCTTCAACGAAAACCTGAGAATGTGAGTGAGTGTTATGCGGGGCCAACGAAGTTGACTTTCTAAGTTCACCTTTCCGATTATTCTTTGCCCATTTTCCAGATGCATTGCCTTGATAACTGTTCCGTCCTTCTCAACGGCATCTTTCTCGATAAGTCGAGACTAAGTCAACACTCTCAGTGCTATTCAATTCAATAAGTCACAAAGGTCTGACCTTGATGATAGTAATAGACGAATTCTCAGCCAACCAATCCCTGATTACCTGTTCAGCAACCCTTGCCTCAAATCTCCACACGTCAGGATCTTTGAGCTTCTTCTCAACGACTTCATTCAACCTCTCTAAGCGTCCATATTGTCGGCTAATTCTCTGGTGAAGCTCGAGGTTCAGCCCTCCTAGCGTGGCGCTATTTTGGAACTCAGCCTGGTTGTCAATGTCTGTTGCTCCAAGTCCGTTGATTTGGATGCCGCCTGTAAAACGTTGAGTTTACACTTTACGTTAATGTTTTGTTTGTAGTATCGACGACTAGGAGGTGAGCATACCTATATGCTCTACTGGTGAGACCAAGACAACAGACCTTCCTAGTCGCGAAGATTGGATAGCAGTTGCGACAGCTCCGGAAGTCGAGCCGTAGACCACAAGATCATACATCTCAGGCAATGGCAAAGGGAAGGAATAACGGTAGAGCGGCGACAACACAGCAGCCAATTAAATTATTTGATTTCCAAGATGACTGTGTTCCGATGTTATCTAGGTCGTCAACGTAAATTTCTAAATGAATATGATAGAATTATCCATGAGGGGAAGGTGTTCCAACGGGAAAGAAGGAATCAAGACCCTGTGCTGACATCGGGTTGTGAAAGTGCCGTCGGATATAATGCATGAACAGGACTTGAAAAATGTGTGCGACACGAGAATCACTATTTCTACCAAGACAGATTACTCGCCAAGCCATCTCGGTAGATCAATTCGGTAGAACAAATCTGACGGCACATGATCCATGGTGAAGTTGCATTGTTCCTCTATTCTTCTTGTTGGAATCAGAAACGTCATCAAGCTGATTCTACCGTACCTCTTTCATAGGGTTGTTTAATCCTCTGAGATCATTCCCAGTGAGCGAACAGCCAATACTTGATACTTCGATTGAGCATTGCGATAAGATCGGTTACTTGCCCTCGAAGAAAAAATAGCCCCTCCCTCCCCGGAATTCTACGCTCTCTACAGCCCGAATGTCGACAAAATCTAATCCTTTGCGCGAACAGATGACCCACTCCGAGCACCAACTTCCTAGGTGCGGGGTGAAGGCCGAATGGGGAAGATGAGTTGCGGAGGCCCGGTTGATCGGCGAATGGTCAGCATAGTTCAGCTAAGCGAATCAATATTGGGATACTTTCATGGCCCCATTTCGATATAATCTATGTGTTTTTGCCTTTGAAAAGCCAGACCTCGCTCTATTTCGCGAACACGTTCTTTTGCATCATCGCGACCATAGAGGCCTAGTCGAACGAAGATGAGCCGCGGTCTTTTTGTAAGCAAGGCGGGCATCGCCAATGCTACTCCCCGATTGATATTCTACTGCCTTGTCTACGCTATGGGGAGTGTTTTCTTCGGCTAGTAAGTCTCTTGTCGTTCCCTGTTACGTTTTCCCTCGAGAGTTGACTGTTGTTCAATAGTGATGGCGCTTCTTTTGGCGGAGTCCAAGCCATGACACCATTTATAAACAAGTTTGGAGCTTATAACGCAGCAAAACGGGCTTACTATCTTCCTAATCGTACTGCTAGTTTGATGAATAGCCTTCCGCTTCTAGGAAAGCTCTTAGGCACTGTAATAGTCGGACCGATCATTGAGAGGATTGGACATCGACAGGCCATGAGGATTACGTGTTTCGTTCAGGTGATCGGGGCTATAAGTGAGTGGTCAAGGAGCTGCAGTGTCGAAGCGAAAGGGTCGTTAACATATGGCAGTACAAGTTACGAGCAACAGTGCTGCTCAATTCGTAACCGGTCGAATTTTAGTATATGTAGCCGTTGGTCTCGTTGAGAATGTCAGCTTCTCACGTCAACCTGTACGTGTAACTTACTGACATGCCCTCATGATAGGTTGTCCCGACATATCAATCTGAAATTGCCCCTGCGTCCTTGCGAGGCTTCTTTGTGGGGTCGATACAACTTTGTTTGACCTTTGGATCCCTCATAGCAGGCATCGTAAATGAGGCCATGTCCCATAGGACTGATAGCTCAGGCTGGCAGATTGCGACAGGCATCCAGGCACTTCCGGCGGTCATCATCATATGCGGTCTATGGCTAACACCTAACTCTCCTCGGTGGCTGGTGTTCAACGACCGCCGTGAAGATGCTCTCGCGGTTCTCCAAAAGGTCAGGAGAAGGGCAGATGTTGACAATGGAAGGCCTGAAATGGAGCTTGCTGTTATGGGAGAAGAAAGCCAACTTGGCAAACAGGAGAAGGGGCCTTGGAAGGATTTGTTCAACGAGAAGAACCGAAGAAGAACGGGGTAGGTCCCGTTCTTCCTCCTGGAAAGCGTGAGAAGGCGAGCTGACTGCTTCAATTCAGAATCGCCTGCACTATCATGGTGTTTCAGCAATTGACCGGCGTAACCTTTTCAAGTTCCTATGGCCCGACGTTTTATAGATCAGTTGGCCTGGCAGACATGGCTTTTATCTACGCAGTAAGCCCTTCATCTGGAAATTTCCACTAATTGCATACTCAAATCACCCATAGGTCGTCAACAATGCAACATCTGTTGTGACAGCAATCATGGCAATGGTCTTCTTGGACATGTTCGGCCGGCGTACCCTCGTCTTCCATGGCGGCTGGTCTCAAGGCGCATTCTTAATTGCTATCGGTGCGCTCGGGCGCAAGGCCAATCTTAACGTCCAAGAGAGCAATGGCATTGTTGCGAGTATGCAGATTTATACATCTATTTTACACATGACGCTGGGCCCTGGAGCATATATCACCGCCGCAGAGGTGGGGACGCAAAAGTTGCGAGAGAAGACTATGGCATTGTCGGTGGGTCACTACTGTTGCTCCTGAGTTTCCAGCGGTTAATTACTAAAGCGCTTGATAGACTGCTCTTAATGTGGTTGTTGGTTTCGTGGTGGTTTTCGCTACTCCGTATCTCCTCGTGGATATTGGTGCAGGACTAGGATACATATGGGGTGGTTTTGCATTTTCGACATCGATATGGGCATGGTTTTTTATGCCGGAGCTGAAGGTAAGCCTTACAAAACGATCGCGAAGGTATTTTTATAATCTGATAATAAAACAGGGCCGAAACCTAGAGGAGATCGATCAGCTCTTCGAAGCTAGAATATCCGCTTGGCAATTTCACAAGTTTCAAACGGACGGGCTCAGTCATGACCTCGCTGTCCTTGAGACCGATAAGACGAATGCGAAGATTATAGAGCAATCAGAGGATGTCGAGCGTACTGCGGCGACTGCGCCGATAGGAAACATTAAATTGAACTGTTAAGTGAGGGTATAATTATTTCTAATTAAAACATGTGCGAGCCCTCTGTTAGTTCTTGTGAACGGTCTTTTATTAAGTTTTCCTTTCAATCATTCGCTATCTGCTTCCAGCTATTCAAGCTTTAGTATAATATTCTTTTTTTTAACAAAAAACAGGTCTTTATTATTTCTATAAAAAAGTTATATAAATAAAGTATTTTCAATAATTGCTTGTTATAAACTGTACTTGTTTTTTAATTTTTCAAGTTTTTAAGCTATAAGTAAAATAATATAAACACGTATTTCCACGCTATATTAAATTAATATAATAAGATTGCATAGAGTTTATTCAAATATCTTAATTTAAATATAAGCTAGATGAAAGTTTGTATCACCACGCATGCAAGGAGCCAACGTACCGAGCTCAAGTCCAGCTTCCAGGTGTGGGTGGAGCTAGTCATTGCGTACACTAATTTTGAAGCCCCTACAATAACAGCATAATTGTTATATTTCACTCGACATCAGCGTTGCCCCTTCTCATCGGCTGTAGCACAAGAATGAGCTTAGAATGCCATAGACTCAGGTGGCAGTCTTATCACCTTCGACTGTCTAGCCACACACTAAAGAGCGTGAAACGAAACGCTGCTAACATTTAATTTTAAACTCAAGTACTACCGCGCCCTTTCGGCTCCGGCCATATTGGGATTATGGAATGGGAATCGCCATAGGTCGCCTCGTAGTTGATCGCCATCCCAGAACGGACCATTGTTGGGCCAAGGACAAAAAAAATACATAAGGTGTGAAAGGACATGGACTGAATACAAGGTTTGGATTTATCGCCCCGAGGAACAGGCGTTCCACTCAATCTAAGACACTGAGATTGATGCCTGAGATTTAGTTAAAAGTTCGGCTGCTGGGAAAGTTACCAATAATACTCTGCACTTCCGAGAAAATAAGGCCACCGCATCGTTGTTTCAATGTTTTATTAAAAGGATACCCTGTTTCCTGCTCTGATAAGATCACACCTAGGTCTACGAGGCTTTTCTATGTCGGTTAAGTGCTTTACGAATTCAAACTGCGTTTATTTTCTAGCATTGTGAGTGCGCAAGCGAATTAATCGAAATTACTCAAAGTTCATTTCCTATCGCGCCATGCGATTTCAAGGGTTGCTGGTCTGTATAGAATCTAGTTGTTAACCTCAGGATATGTAGACCAATCTTTGCTGCCGCCCCATAGCAAGGTGGCTGAGTGGAAGCTGTACTCGATTGCTCTCTTTGCACGTTCCCTCATATCCGACTCGAACTGAGCAAGCCTCACCTTCAAGATCTCGGAATCCCAATGTCCATTCAACTTAGACGCAGACAAGGCGTCACACAACTGACCGACGTCAACAGCGGCCGTCTCGCCCCCAGATCCTCCGCTTGGCGCCATAGCATGGATCGAGTCCCCAGCAAAGGTGATGCGACTATCGGTCGGCCATGGCGAGATGTCTGGCTTGTTGGAGTGTATTGGAGTGACAGCGCTCTGTGTTTGCATCTCCAGCAGCGTGCGGAAGCAGGAGTCCCAGCCCGTCGTCAATTGTAGCGCGTAGGCTCGCCTTTGCTCTTGGGTCGACAAGGGGACCGAGGCTTCTGGCGGAAAGGATAGGACCCAAAACATGTAGCTTTCTTGGTCAGAGAGGTTGCATCCCTCGATAGCGGATAGTCTGCCACCGTGTGGCCACTCGATCGGAGCGAACAGCATCGACTGGTTGGGATTCTTCTTGTCAAGGGCGATTGCAAAGTGCGCCTGGAGCACCTCCTCGTGCCCGAACTCACCCCGAAACTCATCAGTCAGGGCAGTCCGTCCCCACATGCAGCACCTCTCCGTGTCGACCAATTTTACGTCCGGGAACATCTGCTTCCTCACCTTCGAGCTCACCCCGTCCGTTCCGATAAGAATGCGGCCTTCGACGGCCGAATTATCTGCGAAGTGCACACGCACACTGTCTATGCCGCCGTCGGACAGCAGCTCATAACTTTGTAATGCCTTTCCAAAATGCACATGTTCCTCGATTCCGTTCAAAAGAAGCTCACGAACCCAAGGCCTGTCAACATTGATGGAGCGGTCTCCGAGTCGCCACGTGTCTGTCTGTTGGCCCGTTGAGGCATCGAGGATGGAGAGCGCAGGCGGTTCGATGCGGCCCGCATGTGTCTTCCGAAAGATGCACCACATCTGCGGCGACAAGGTCTTCTCGAATGCGTTGAGACCCCCGTCCATGATCCGGTAGCGATGACCCTTCGATGCCAGAGCTTCGTCACGTTCGAAAACTTGGAACGGGACGTTGCGGTGCTTGAGTCCCTGGGCAAGCAAGAGCCCCGACATTCCCGCCCCGATTATGAGGACGTCATCGGCGCCGGCTGTGCTGGTCATGCTCGTATTGCTTGCACTTTCTGGTTTCAGCTGCGATTTTTCTGAGGTTAATGTTACCAATCTCTCGAAGGCTTGACGTGAGAAGCAAGTTTGGCTGGTGTTTTGTATCTTGACTTGAGATAGATGAGGAGTAATTGCCGACATACAGTAATTGCACGGGAGTAAGCGGTTGGGCTGTAAGCACTAGTGCATGAGGGGATGACGGGTGAAATTCTTACAAACCGCTGTAATCTAGATGCTGCTGTAGTTATGTAAGAAGTAGCATGACGGCACGATCCTTGTCCATCGCTGCTGTTGACATCAAGTGATGAACAGTTATGCTATGCACGCAAAATAAGATAAGAATTAAAAAAGATTATTCAAGTTTATAATTCTCATTTCTTTATTTAGATAATAGTGCTGTTTGTAATAGGAGTTAACATTTACAAGAAGGGAAAGGAGATATTAAAAGCTAATAGAAGTTAGTAAGATTCAGAAAGTTTCAATTATAGCTTATATAAAGAAATGCATTTTTATGCAACATTGTACTTTTTAAGTATCTTAGTCTATCCTGTATATAAATTATCAGGTTCTTTAACGTGTTGTTTCCTTTAAGAGGAATGAAAACTCTTTATAGTAATCTTCTTCGATAGACGGCGTTACATGCAATATATATGATAATTGAAAAGACCTAATTACGTATCATTACTCATATCTAAAATCATTATTTGCAAATGATTAACGTTATCAAAGTTCTTAGTTGAAAAACCTAACCCTTACGCACTTTCTAATTTATGTGCTTATGTTCAAGACCTATACTTGGCTTCGGCTCGATGCCACCAAACGATCGACAAAAGCAAGGATCCTCAATCTCCTTATATACAAGTTATGGAGGTCCACTCGCCGTCGGGAGTCTACGATGTTATATTCGGTAATTAGAATCATGATAAAGAACGACTCGACGATACTAGGAGGGATGTTGGAAAGCAGTTGGCCTGTTTCGGTCCACTTCATCAAGCTTGAGCCAGTGACAAGACCTATGATTAGGAGTACACCGAGAACAACAATGATCTCGTGTGCACAATTATCACCCAGCCTCTCAGAGAGGCGGCAATTAATTGAGTAGTCTTGTCTCTGGTTGGTTACGGGAGGCTGGATACCCGTGTCCGTAAAGATATTGCTGTCGTCCAGGATGACCTCTCTGAAGGCGGCTTTTTGGTAGTCATCAAGCTGAGCTTGCACATTTCGTAGGACAAACCCATCGTTTAGACCTACCAATCCGGCATAAGTCCCGATGAGCAGCCACTAGTTGGAATCGAACGCCATGACCGGGCCGATGCACAGCCAGACCACAAGGACCACGATCAGGATTATGATGCCGACAAGAGTCCCGACAAGGTCGGCATAGTAAAAAATGGCCCTCTGAAGCCTGCTGACCTTGGGTCCCGGGATGACAATAGTAGGGTTGTGGGTGGCGTCGCCAGTGATGATCCGCAGCTTGAGCTCGATCGCAGAGTCGGCCTCGAAGATGTGAGTCAGACGTTTCCCCATGTAGCGTTCGTGGCGCTCTCGAATGTTGGCCAGAAAAGCGAAGATAAGTACCATCCACGCGGACGTGGCCGAGTTGATGTAGAGTTGCCAGCTATTGCTCCATTCCATAGTTTTCCCGAACCCAAGCCAGACGAATATACCCGCCCAGAACAAGCCCACTGTGATGATATGGCCCATGGCCTTGGAAGCAAGCGTACATATGTGTCCAACCCAAGTCTCAGCAGGGAGTTCTGAGGCAAACCCGATTTGTTCGGAGCTGTCGAAGCGCGTTCGGTCGATAGTCCTCCAGCGATCACTTCTCATGATATATCCGAGCATCCTGAGGTGACTCAGGGAGCGGGACCTCAAACCTGCAGAAGCGCGGAGATGTGTGTCGTAAGCGTTTAGCTGTTGGCGCATGAGACTCGAGTCGAATACGTAGCTAACAATTGCTTGGACGTCCGAGATGACCACTGCCCACTCTGGCGAATTGCTATACGAAATACCCAGGAAAGCCCATGTGAGGAGGCCAGCTAGGAGGAGTAAGAAGATAGGCTCCGACCCAGAGGTTTGCACTAGACGGTCTAATCAGCGGTCTAAACGTCGTTCCTTGGGCTTAGCGGCAAATTTCATAGCATGTTGATTGAGGACAGGCTCGGCGAGGGCAGCGTATTTTCCTGCGGGGCTCGGAGTTATCAACAGGACATATTGGGTTAGTGCAGCTTCTTTGATAGGACCTTTGACACCGGGGGCACGGAGAGCATCAATGAGTCGCTTGTAGGTGAACATGATGTTTCATGGATGCTTCTGGGCATAGGAAAGAGCATCGTTAAGTTTACAGCCGCTCTAGTAGTCTCGGGGGTCATCATACTAACAGAACGTAGAGCGGATGTTAATTTTGAAATGCCGCTCCCACCTTTCAGTAGATACTCTAGCGCGGAAGCACCTTGCGGCAGGTAAAGTTCGTTAACTAAAGGGTAAATGAATATGCCGCGGAGGCTTGGTGTGGAATTCGGCAGTGCCATCGGGCAGAAATCTGCTTTTTAGAGAAGAGTGTGGAACTCAACCTGGTCCAGAGAAATCGAAAAATTGCATAGGACCTAATGGAAACAGTAAGCCAGAATCAGTGCACTCGGTGATTAGAGATGCGTTTGAGAAGAAGAGAATGCCCGTCTAAGGAAGAGAGAAATCGATAGACGTTTGCATGTTTTGTGGGCAGGTAGTTCGCGGTAGCGTCCTATAGGTTGGGTAACTCAGAGACTTTGCGGGATATTCTACCCCGTTATCTTGATACAGCCACAATACGGAAAGATAAAATGCCTCATAACAACTCGGAATAATACTCGAAAGGTGCCGAAGCAGGGGTCCTGCAATTCGCAGGTAAGGGCCATTCTCTATTCTCTTAAGTACCGTCAGCATAAGGAGGCAAGCTGGCTTGGGAACCCATTCGTGTCGTCTCCGTGACTCAACAGTAAGCCCAGACACTCATCCTAACCCCTCTCCGTAACACTACCCACCCCAGGTGGCCCGATAGTTCAGCCTCCATCCACAAACTGCAGATGCGAGTGACAGAAATCTGGTGTGTATGTGAAACAACCAATTCCGTCTGCCCAGGTGCATCTGTCGTCTTTGCACAGTGGGTGTGTACCCTACTTTCTGCAACCTTGACCAAGAAGCTAAAGGACGGAGCCCAAGGAGTAGTTGCTAGCCCTTGAACCTCCCATGCGGCATTATTGAGCCGGCAAACACGTCTTCAATCCATTGGCTGGCTGTTAACGAATCGCACACGATTCTCCTGCAAAGCTGGAGACTGCGCCTCGGAACTAAGCGCCGAGCTTCACATCGACACGAATGCTGGGCACGGCAGGATGCTCCCGCATTGTAGGAGTCAGGTACGTTGAAAGGTATAAAGCTGGGGAGCCATGCACGTTCTATCAGAAAGAGACTTTACGCCCTTCTCAAAGACAACGATCCCTAAACTCATCCTCCACAATCCTCGTCACAAGCTCTTCAGAGTCAAACCACCTTCCTCCCTTAACCACACAGCCCCCAAGCGAATCGAGACGAGAGACAACAAGATGGGCCTCATCACCGGAGCAATCAAGCTCATCGTCGGTATTGTAGCCATCGTGGTCTTCATCGCCCTCATCAGCGGCGCTTTTTTCGTCTATCGCCACCGCATGAAGAGCAACCAGGTGGACGAGATCGAATACGGAGGCCTTCCGCCCACCCTAACCCACGCCCCGCAGCCGGGGATCCAGAAGCCGCAGCCCATGCATGGGGCTGTGCCTGCGGGAGATCCCTACGGGCAATATTTCCAAAATGGGAAGCCATAAGCTGCCTGGATGGGAGCGGGGAAGAGGGCAAATAGTCTGATAGTTTGATTGCCTACGTTCGGATGCTTTGGAGGGGAAGGGGCAGAAATAAAGGTTTTCAGCGGAATTTTGTGCCAGTGAGCTCGGAGTAGATGGATTGTAATGGCCTGTGACGGCCTGTGACTGATTCTTTATTCAGCTATGGAGATGAATCAGATTTCTTAAGAGAAATGACTTGGAATTATTATAAATGCTTTCGCACATCCTTGATCCCCCCGCCTTTAAGTGTCCATCGCTGGCCGTTCTCTCCAAACTCTGCTGCCATGGTATGATAACCGCTTGGATGCCAGCGTTGGATGGTCTTCCCCCTCATTAGGCATCTCGACAATATAGTTGGTGCATGTTACGGGGGGCAGAGACCGCCCAAGAGGTACTGGTACATCTGCCATCTGATGAGTTGTGTGTTCTGAGTAGAACAGGCTCTTGCTATTTTAATTATTACTGCGAGGTAGATGCACAGTTTTCGGGCACTTTAATTCGTCCCGGCGGAGGGATTTAGACTTCGAAACGTTTTAAGCAGTAACTCGTATACTGGCCCACTTTGGCCACCTCTGGTGTCCTCAGACCTGGGATGGAAAATAGGAGTGTAACTCTAGCCTTTCCCCATTAGAGATAGGGTTCATGCGCAAGCCGAAGTAGCGAAAGGGTGGGTGTAGAGGAGCCGGGACTTTGTCAGGGAAACTGACCACCTAGCTCGCTGAGATCAAAAGGGTTGAACGTGGAGATTCTGTAGGTAGGTGCCCAGCGGACGACATGCTGCTCAATCTCATGAAATCGGCGTCAAAATAAGCTACAAACGCATCGAGCTGATCGGTCTTGGCACTGCAGGGTGCTGGTGAGGAGTGGGTGGAGATTGGCACTACCAGCCCTTGATAGGCCTTGGCAGGTACGGTACCTGTACACATGGAACTAATCTGTGCCAGTCGCCAGCCCTCAGCTAAAGCGTGTTTCGTTAAAGCCCTTGTTTCCACCCGTTTTCACCCGTCTGCCGTTGACCATGGATGACCTTGCACTCCTAGTCACTGGACCGTGACACTGGGCTCTCACGCAGCTGTGTCCGCCGTCGGCTGATCTAAAAATAATGAGTGGTTTTTTTTCTGCTCGTTTCAGACCCACAGCAGCACTGAGCCGAGCGTTGACATGTCTTAGCTTAGCAATTGGCTGCGAATAGAAACTCTTCAGACGTGTCCACAAATCTACTCCTATTAGTTGCAGAAGCTTGCATCGCGTTTCTTTTCGCAATATGATTGTAGCGATTCCTCTATCGGCGATCTTTGCCAACTCACCGCAATTTCGGTCCTCATTGCAATGCAATGTCTCCCAATTGCTCGCCCGAGACCATTCAACCCCCCGAGGACATTGGGCGACATCTCGACGTTTCTTCTGAATCGGCGGAGATGGCAACTAGAAGCGACGACACATTAGTCTGCTGCGGAGAACCCCAAGAGAGCGGCTCCGACGATCAGACACACAATGAGAAAGCCAACCACTCAAGGCCGCCGTGCCGGCCACACAGCCACCATCGACTCTGCGCCACCGTCGACACGCTAACCGTCGTCAAACGCGGCAGGACCAACTTCGCACCGGCAAAGCAGACGCTACTCAAGAACAGTCTCCTAGGCATCGTCGGCTTCCTCGAGCTCGCCAACGCGGGCGACTTCGCCGCCAACGTCTGGAACGAGGTGCCCGTCCCTGCCTACGCCGTTGCCCTCATGGCCGTAGGCGGAATCTTTGCTCTCTTGATGTCGGTCTTTGCCTTCCGTGACGCCCTCCTAAGTTTGCCCGATGTCTGCGTGCTGCTTGAGCAATGCCGGCGCCTCCGCCATGAGAGGGTAGAGCGGCTGAAAGAAGAAGACGGATCCCGGAAGCAGCAGACGCTCGACGTCGACGTCCTGCTTGACGTCGTCTGGCGTGAGCTGGGCACCGAGACAATCAGTCGCTTCGGCCTGGACCTCCTGCTGGGCGCCGGCGCCGTCATGATCGGCGTCGGCACCTTGATGGCCATCGGCGGCACCGACAAGAAGGTCTGGTTCGCTAGCAACCTGCTGTCCGGCTACGTGGGAAACGCTCCGCTCGCCCTCTACGCGCTCATAAACAGCGCGTGGGCTTGCTACATCTGCCTCAAGGCGCGCCAGCACTGGGCGGCCGCTGCGGCGTCGCTAGAAAGGAAGCGGGAGAAGGGACGGGGCCTGGACGAACAAGACCACCCGGCTTGGGCGGCGGTGCGGCGGCGGGCGCGCAACATGCAGCTTTACTCAGCCATTACCGGCGTAGCCAGCATCCTAGGCGGCGTGGGCTCACTGATGACCGCGACCATGTGGTACGGCTATGCCATCCTGATACCTGTCATTATCTCATCGGTGCTGTGCAACGTCTGGTGGCGGCACGGCCTCGGCTACGACCGCCCCCTTTTCGGTGACGACGCGCGGGACATGAGCGCCGCGTCGCTCATGTCAGAGATAGAGTACGTGGCGCTCGCGCAGGACGCTTTCAAGCGGGGCCAGGCGATGGCGGACGGCGAGTTGGGGGCGGACCTTGAGTCTCTGGAGTCGGTGCTGGGGCTCATCGTCGCCAACGACCTGTTTGAGGATTTTTGTCTACGGCTGCTCAGGGATAAGGAACTGGCGACTGGGCTTTTCCCTCTCGACCACGCGAGTTTCACCATTGAGGCAGCTGGTCTGCTTGAGGCGGCGCGGAAGCAGCATGCGGGCTGCGTGTTGAGCGCGGCGAAGAAGTGCGTGCGGGAGGACGGACTGCGGCGGTTCCAATCGCGTGAGCGGTATTTAGCGGAGGCGCTTATGACTTTCTTATACATATCGCATTTGGGAGCATGGAGAAGATGTTCCGGGCCAGCTCTGCATGTGTAATATAGGGTATTAGGGGGCATGTTAGAATCATCCGCCACATCCTAAGGAAGGCGATGCATAGTAGTGTATCGGAGTCATAAGTAATTTCGTTCTTAGTCCGTCTATAGGCTCTGTTAAAGCCATACACGGTCCCTTTATACACTAGTTAATATAACGCTTAAAACCCCAGCTTTAAATGAATGCATTTCCTTTTATTTTATAAATTGTAATAAAATCTTTAAATTTTATTCTGGGCTGTACTTGCGTTATATTTCTATGAAAGTATTTTTTTATATATATTTCAAGCCCTTTTACAAGTCCCAGGCTTTAAAAAGATACGTGCTTGTAAGACTTCGAGGCTTTATTAAACCTTGTTTACTTTACAGCAGTGCTTATTAAAGTTTCAAGTCCTGCGTAATAGAAAAACGTGGGTAATAGTTTGAATAAATATTCGCGGCATAGCCATCTCTCGGCTATATAGCTAAGCAAGAGCTAGTATCCGTAACTTGATAAGCATAGCCGCGTTAACCTAGATGCGTAGTTAAAAAAGCAAAAACACTTACAGAATTAACGCTCCTGGATCCACTAACTAAGGGAAGAAAACCTAACGCCTCAATGCAAGTTAAGACAGTACCTTCTTAATGCAGCCCAGAGATTTCAGGGCATAATAAGCAACCGTGATAAAAAGCCTTTAGAGACCTACCTCATGGAAGACCCGCTGATGCACGCCAGGCGTACCCTGGATCAAGCTTGTTCCTGGTCCCTCAATAAAACAACCCACAGAAATCTCTACCAATTCACATATATACGTAAGTGAAGTGCTCTAAGCAAATTTCGAAACAACTTTCCACATCGATTGGACCTCTATTTAAGAAGTATTTGATAGTCTTAATATCGGCCGGTGTCATTATCCTAACCCTGTTGTTCTTAATCAGCGCGTCCGTTGGCACGCTTTTATGGTGCATGTGCAAGCAGTTATCCACGAAGGTCCCTGTCTATACCCGTCTCTATCGCTCCGTCTACCTCAGGATGGATTGGAGAATCGACAAGAAGTAGGGGAAAGCCGTATGAAAGATGGAGAACTTAAGGGCTAAGGAGAAGGGTGACTACTTTGAACAGTGCAGGGAGCGTCGGGAGCAGAAGAAAAATGAAGAGAAGACTCCGGGAGGTGAGCACGAACATGTGCCTAATAAGAAGGCGGCTGGTTTGAGGGCTGGCTTCTGCTCTTTTCATTAAAGAAATTAGCATTTGGAAGTGCAAATAGCGGGATCAGTTGAGCCTGGCAGAGAGTGATAAACAAGGAGGTGCATGCTAGTTTTAAGGAGTGAACATTGTGAGATGTGATAAGGAAAGGCCCATCATGCTTTTCTTATGAAAGCAGCACGGGTCCGGACAGCGACCGATAATGAATCCGCAGAACAGTCAACCCCAGAGCACTACAAACTAAGCAGGACTTGCGAGCGAGGGAGAAGTGATTTGTGAGATTACTCTAGGACAACTCAAGGAGTGCTATACCTTACTAGTAGAGTTGGTGAGCACAGCGATTCCTCCCCTCATGGCTTTATAAAGTCGAATGCCTTTATTGCGAACATATGGAAACGTATGGGCGGTCATGAAGGCCATCTTTAGTCTAGTCTTCACGCATGCACAAGGCTTTCGTTAGTGCCAGGCCACAGGGCGCGGAGATGGCAGCTCAATTTATCGTGCTGCAAGATTAGTCATTGATTCCCCCGATTCTATTGGAAATATCATGATCCCCTGCTCGAGAGCGGGGATTTTTGCAGTTAGCGTCATGGAAATTGCCCCCCAGCATCGATAAAAAAGCTTGTCTCTCCAAGCTTCGACCTTCCCGAAGCGATCTAAAGCTTCCTTTTTTAACCGTTGTGCCTGTGGTTCATTGGCTTCCTCGTATCGTCAAATTCTGGGTCTCCCCAAATGTGCCGGGATGCCCAATCTCCCCGCGATTCATTATCGAGGAGAGGTCCATTAATGTTCTCATCTTATCGGTAATTATCTGCCGGCAAAGCCTCAGACGTAAGACGTTGACAAATGAGTGTGCTAGCGTTGGGGCTCTAATTCTTCATGTACCTAGGTACATAGTAGTGCAATTTATTTCCGCGTCCAGCATCAGGCTTCACTTTCATTCTTTCGCAATTTGTCAACTGTCTGGTATACCCCTATCCCATTGCAAAGGGGCCTTGCAACAGCCATGGCGTCAATCTTCAACGTGAAGTTAGTGTCGCTCACCACTTTGCTATCAGTGTCTGGCAGATCGATTGCGCAGTTCGTCGCGCCACCAGCCGATCTTACTTCGAAGACTGGTTATGCCGACATTCCGGTCCGCTACAAGGAAGTCCCAGTTGGGACATGTGAGTTGGACCCAAATGTGAAGAGCTATTCCGGGTATGCGGACGTTGGTGCAGACGAACATATTTTCTGGTGGTTTTTTGAAGCCCGCAATCAGGATCCATCCGAGGCCGACCTCACCGTTTGGATCAATGGCGGCCCGGGTTCGTCATCTATGATCGGGCTGTTCCAGGAAAATGGCCCCTGCAGAGTTGACGCTGACGGGAGTGTGGTCGACAACCCGTATTCCTGGTCGAATGTATCCAACATGCTTTTCATTGATCAGCCCGTCGGCACCGGGTTCTCCTATGGCAAAGCAGTCCCGGCTTACCAGAGCGCCTCCGGCAATCTCATTCAGCTGCCAGATGCCACATGCCCCGAATACGCCGAAGGCTCTGGTACTTGCGGTACCTGGTCAGCAGCGAACGAGACCTTGACCGCGAACAGCACGGCAAATGCTGCTCCAAATTTCTGGAAGACCCTTCAAGGCTTCATGGGCGCATTCCCTCAGTACTCACGCGGCGACTTCAACTTTGCAACTGAAAGTTACGGCGGTCACTACGGTCCGGTTTTCAACACATATATCGAGCAACAGAATGAGCTCATCAGGACAAACAGCTCATCTGGGCATGAGATCAACCTCAAGGCTGTTCTCATTGGCAATGGGTGGTTTGACCCTCTTATCCAATATGCTGCATACTATAACTTTACGGTCTCTCCGGGCAACACATACGATTACTTCCCATTCAACGACTCGATCAGTGAGATGATGTATAATGCCATGTATGGTGAAGGCAACTGCTACGACCAAACCGTCGAGTGCAACACTAATGGAGTTAATGAGATTTGCACGGCGGCAGACAACTTTTGCCTCCAAGAAGTGGAATCTGCCCTGGACATCTACGCTAATCGTGACGAGTACGATATCCGCGAGCTTCAGCCCGACCCTTTCCCGCCCACCTTCTACGTGGACTACCTCAATAGCGGCGCATTTCAATCGGCAATCGGTGCATACGTCAATTTCTCAGAGAGTAGCAGCGTCGTTGGGAATGCCTTCGGTTCCACGGGTGACGACGACCGTGTTGATGGCACAGTGGAGGCTATGTCTGCGTTGATCTCACAAAATCTGACGGTAGTGATGTTCTTTGGAGATGCCGATTACAACTGTAACTGGCTTGGCGGAGAAGCGGTTACGGAAGAAATCAACGCACCCGGTTGGAGCAGTGCTGGATTTGTCAACATCAGTACCGTGGATAATATTGTTCATGGACAAGTGAAGCAGTCTGGTGCTTTCAGCTTTGTTAGGATCTATGAGTCAGGCCATGAGGTGCCATTCTATCAGCCGGAGGTGGCTCTGGCGATGTTTGAGCGCGCTATCAGCGCCAAAGATATCGCAACTGGCCTGGCTGATGTGGTGCCCGGAGCGGTTTATACCACCAATGGTACAAACAAAAGCACATATCGGGAGGGAAATTCCACAGTGCAGTATGTTGTTATTCCAAACTCAGCGATATACAACACTTCTCTGAATGCGCCGAACCCCACCAATGAGAAGGAGTTGAGACGAAGAAAATATTTGCTGTAAAGATAAACGTCGGCAAGGAAGATCTAAAAGGAATTGAGCAGTGATAATACTTAATAAAGTCTATTATTGAGCTAATAAATATTGACACGAATGCGTACAGAGTATGCAACCTCCTTTAACAACAAAGTTAAAGACATATTTGTTACAGCTTCACTTGTTAACTAGTGCTAAGGTAACATACCTTTTTAAAATTACAACAAGTTAATAAACGCCCTTTTATACATACCAATCATTATGCACCAAATTTTCAACCTTATTATTATTAACGACAAATGAGGTATAACTGACTTAATCGTATGCCCTGTTGTACTAACTGCTTTATTCCGGCGACATTTCAACTACGCTTTACTTTTGTCTGCTCTGCGTAATCTTAATCAATCTTGCCTCCTTTAAGTTGCATAGAAAAGGAATTTGCTTAGACAAAAGCGATTCCAATTTGGCTGCACTATTAGGATTTATTCTCTCCCCATGAATTTTCCTAAGGTATATTAGATTTAAGCAATGAGCTCAAACATTAATGTATTACATATATTAAAACGTGTGGCGTATGCAGGCGCAGCAGACGAGAAGCAAAGTCGGATGACGAAAGCCGTCAACAGGAGCACCGGCAAGATGTCCAATCATGAATTGCTCGCCGTATTAGATTGTATCTTGATTGGAGTTGCTAGCACCATCTTAACAGTAACCATGACTGGCTGCGCAGCGCTAGCAGGACAGGCGGAGTGATAACCATCGGACTTGAATTGGATTGCATCTTAAAGCCGCAATAGAATAAACAGCCACGTCTTAACACCGCGGTGTTAAGCATCAATGACGGACTTAAGATGGGAAAGGAGATCACCGATTAAGTATAAGGCAAACGCAGCTGCTGAATAGACCCAACGGTCCTGCATCGTTCACTTGCTCGGCTCTATATCTTCGAATTCCTATTGAGTCTTACTATGTCGGCCCAAGATTCCTCCCTACGGGATACAAACTGGCTTGCTGTGGCTGGATATGTCTCAGCGCACAAAGATACTTATCCCTTCATTAATCCCGTTAAAGCTGATCTGACGGGCAAGTCGGTTTTAATCACTGGCGCCTCCAAGGGCATCGGGAAGGCGACCGCTATCAGTTTTGCTACCGCGGGCTGCTCGAAGCTCCTGCTGGCCGCTCGTTCTGACCTAGCGGATGTCGAAATAGCTGTCAAGAACGCCGCCAAGACTGCAAACCGGCCACAGCCGCTAGTGCATACCCTGAAGGTTGACGTGACGTCGGAGGACTCGGTGCGACTTGCCGCTGAGACTGCGGCCGACCTGCTCGGCGGCAGCCTAGACGTTCTCATCAACAATGCCGGTTACCTGGAGGAGTGGAAACCCATCGCCGATTCCAAACCAAGTGAGTGGTGGCGGACTTGGGAGGTTAACATCAAAGGCACCTATCTCGCCGCCCACTATTTCTTACCGATGCTCCTCAACTCGCAAACCAAAACGATTATCAATATCAGTAGCGGTGGTGCTCATGCTATATTCCCTGGTGCATCGGGCTACCAGACGACCAAGTTTGCCCTTTGCCGCCTCACCGAGTTCATGGACAAGGAGTATCATCAGCAGGGTCTAATCGCTATTTCGCTCCACCCGGGAGCCGTTAAGACTGAGCTGGCCTTGAACATGCCTCCGGACAGACTTGATGTCCTGACCGATACTGCGGAGCTAGCTGCCGACACCCTGGTCTGGCTTTCCCGTGAGCGTCGTGACTGGCTATCCGGCCGATTTGCCACTGTGAATTGGGACATGGAGCAACTGGAGCACAAGAAGCAGGATATTCTTCAAAGGAACTTACTCAAATTCCGCGTTATGATTTAAGTCGACTGTCCCTCGAGACTCTTATATAGAAGTACTCTTGAATATCTAAATAGGCATTGTTCGTATTCAGCTTTCGCATAGCCTGCTATATAGGTAGTAATGAAACTGGTTGTAGCTGTCGCAAAGGTTATAACAGGGAACAGGAAAGGAGGGAACTCCTAAGGGAAGAAAATGAGAGAACAGAGGGTTAGAGTATTATTATTTAGGCGGATAAGATTAAGTACCATCAGCATAATAAGGGAATTAACCAATTCTTATCTTTTATTAAATAGCAAAAACTTTTATAATCACTAACATTACTATTTTATATAGAAAAACTACTTTAAATTTAAAATATATATATTTATTTTAAATTTAAATTAATTCTTTTCTTATTAAAAAACCTTATAATAAATATAAAACTAATTATTATTATATATTTTTAAGATTTTTTTAAAATTAAATATTTTAAAAAAAAGTAATTATTTACTTTTGATTTACTTTACTTTACTTTATAATATATTTATTTCCCTTTTTAGTAAAAAAATATATTATTTTTTATATACTTTATATACTATATTTAATATATTAATTAAAAAAAATAATAACTATTTTATAATAAAATAAAATTAATAATTATAATTATTTAACTATATTATATTTTTTTTTATAAAAGTTTTAAATTTAATTATAAAAAATATTATAAATTAGCTATTAAAGCTATAAATTTAGGGTTAGGGTTAGGGTTAGGGTTAGGGTTAGGGTTAGGGTTAGGGTTAGGGTTAGGGTTAGGGTTAGGGTTA